>NW_026728872.1:175000-190000 GCF_030272615.1 Cryptomeria japonica
ATGCCGTGAGACTGTGCACCGTGCACGCGACCGAGTAAGGCCACTCAGAGACATCCATTTCCCAGGCATATGCCCCCTACGCACTTTTGGTGGTGCACCCCGCACGAACAATCCCGCCTCGACCAGCCTGAACAATTCCCCTCTCGAAGGAAGGCCTCGGCCTTAATCGTCCACGACAAACAGCTCGACGAGGCATGAAGCACCCACGGGAGCCGGAGCATGACGATGCAGAGTCTCGGTTCACAGGAGCCTGGGAAGAACATCCCGTACGGAACCCTTTACCCGAAAACATCCGAACCGCACATGCTCGCGACAGTCCTGCCGTTAGAGAATGCACCGTGCACGCGACCGAGTAAGGCCACTCAGAGACATCCATTTCCCAGGTATATGCCCCCTACGCACTTTTGGTGGCGCAACTCGCACGAACAGTCCCACCTCGACCCCGTAAACAAGCTTTTTTGCCTCGAAGAGTTCGTCGGAGACGAAGAAGCAACCTTCAGTGCAAACGTAGCACTCTTTTGTGCAACCGCCCAAACAACGCCCCCTCTACCCTCTGTCGAAACACTCGGCATTGCTGCTCCCTAAGGTGAGCTTCTCCTCATAGGCAATTCCGCTCTTATCCGGTCACGTTTGTGTGCCCGAATTTCGCAAGGCAACCTCCATGGGACATGGAAAAGACTCGAGAAGAGAGCTCGCTCACGGGAGAGAGAAGCCAAGGAGACCACGAGAGTGCTGAGAGTGGGACAGCGCTGAATAGGCGGGAGAAGCCTGCGCGTATAAACGGAGATATATATCCAATTGCAACGAAGGAACGTGCCAAAGATCGAGAACAATGGCAGAAATGCTAGTAACGTGCACTTCGGGACCAACGCATCACCGGAAGACAACCGCCAAACATCGAAAGAGTCGCGATGCTCCGCAACCTACGTGCAAAGCGGTCGCACACCGGGTAAGGGAGTGAGAGCCCCAAACATAGCTGGGCGAGGCGCTCACTCCGCTCTTTAATATCTCGTTAATACCGCCAAGGAAATGGCACAAGCACACACACACAAGCATCCTCGGAAGAGGACAGTTCGAGTGACAGGTCAAATCCAAGAGTTCCGAAGACTACCTCCAGGAACAATCGGGAACAAGACCGATTACAAGTCGTCGAGTCTGTTACTGGGCGAACACGAGATGCGCACAGGAAATCGATCAGCCCTCACAATGGCCCAAGGCCAGAGATCGGACTGCTACGATTTACCCCAACAATCATCGTGCCACTCTTCGCAGAGAGGTGATAGACGCCAACGAGCCCGCGCATAGCAATCGAGGTGTAAAAAGGGCGTTGAAGGCAGGAAGCCTGGACGAAAGAGGCTACGAGGTCACCTCGAAGCGGTCTAAGAATCGGGCGCACTTGGGGCGACTACCAGTGCCAACCCCTTATCCCGCGGTGCGTCCGACACACAGAAATTTCCAAGGCGGCCAAGGAGCCTCCCCGCATAGCAATCGGGGTGTGAGGTTACGGATGCAGCATTGATAGCAATCGAGGTGTGAGGCGAAGGATGCAGAAGTGAGAGCCGAGGGATGTAGCAGAGATAGCAATCGGGGTGTGTGATGCAGAAGAGATAGCAATCGAGGTGTGCGGTGGGAAGGGCCCAGCAGCCAGAATGCATGAAGCGACGGATGAAGCAGTGATGACAACCGGGCTGTGAGGAGAGGAGGGATGCAGCCAAGAAAGCAATCAGGGCTCGAGGCAAGGGATGCATCAAGGATAGCAATCATGTTGTGAGGCGAGATTCCAAAGGCTAAACGTGAGAGGCTGCAGGGTCGACTCAGAGAGGTCTATGCATGTGAGAGGCTGAAAGCAAGGTCGACTCGGAGCGGTCTATGCATCGGGCGCGCTTGGGGCGACTACCAGTGCCAACCCCTTATCCCGCGACGCGTCCGACAAAGAGAACGTTCCAAGGTGGCAGAGGAGGTTACCAGCCGAAGGATGCAGTAGCAATAACAGGTATAGTTCCGCGGCGGCCGAGAAGACTCACCGCATAGGAATCGGGATGCGAGGCGAGGGATGCGGCGGGAAGGCCCCGACGGCTAAACGGAAGAGGCTGCAGGGCCGCCTCGGAATGGTCCAAGCATCGGATGCGATTGGGACGACTACCAGTGCCAACCCCTTATCCCGCGATGCGTCCGATACACAGATAGTTCCAAGGCGGCCGAGGAGCCTCACCGCATATCAATCGGGGTGCGAGGCGAGGGATGGGGCGGGAAGGCCCCAACGGCTAGACGGAAGAGGCTTCAGGGCCACCTCGGAATGGTCCAAGCATCGGACGCGCTTGGGGCGACTGCCAGTGCCAACCCCTTATCCCGCGATGCGTCCGATACACAGATGGTTCCAAGGCGGCCGAGGAGCCTCACCGCATAGCAATCGGGGGTGCGAGGCGAGGGATGGGGCGGGAAGGCCCCAACGGCTAGACGGAAGAGGCTTCAGGGCCGCCTAGGAATGGTCCAAGCATCGGACACGCTTGGGGCGACTACCAGTGACAGCCCCCTATCCCGCGATGCGTCCGATACGAAGATGGTTCCAAGGCGGCCGAGGAGCCTCACCGCATAGCAATCGGGGTGCGAGGTGGGGGATGCGGCGAGATGGCCCCAACGGCTAGACGGAAGAGGCCACAGGGCCGCGTCGGAATAGTCCAAGCATCGGACGCGCTTGGGGCGACTACCAGTGACAACCCCTTATCCCGCGATGCGTCCGATACGAAGATAGTTCCAAGGCGGCCGAGGAGCCTCACCGCATAGCAATCGGGGTGCGAGGTGGGGGATGCGGCGAGATGGCCCCAACGGCTAGACGGAAGAGGCTGCAGGGCCGCCTCGGAATAGTCCAAGCATCGGACGCGCTTGGGGCCACTACCAGTGACAACCCCTTATCCCGCAATGCGTCCGATACGAAGATAGTTCCAAGGCGGCCGAAGAGCCTCACCGCATAGCAATCGGGGTGCGAGGTGGGGGATGCGGCGAGATGGCCCCAACGGCTAGACGGAAGAGGCCACAGGGCCGCCTCGGAATAGTCCAAGCATCGGACGCGCTTGGGGCGACTACCAGTGACAACCCCTTATCCCGCGATGCGTCCGATACGAAGATAGTTCCCAGGCGGCCGAGGAGCCTCACCGCATAGCAATCGGGGTGCGAGGCGAGGGATGCGGCGAGATGGCCCCAAAGGCTAGACGGAAGAGGCTGCAGGGCTGCCTCGGAATAGTCCAAGCATCGGACGCGCTTGGGGCGACTACCACTGCCAACCCCTTATCCCGCGATGCGTCCGATACACAGATAGTTCCGAGGCGGCCGAGGAGGTGGGGGATGCAGCGAGATGGCCCCAACGGCTAGACGGAAGAGGCTGCAGGGCCGCCTCGGAATAGTCCAAGCATCGGACGCGCTTGGGGCGACTACCAGTGACAACCCCTTATCCCGCGATGCGTCCGATACACAGATAGTTCCGAGGCGGCCAAGGAGCCTCACCGCATAGCAATCGTGGTGCGAGGTGGGGGATGCGGCGAGATGGCCCCAACGGCTAGACGGAAGAGGCTGCAGGGCCGCCTCGGAATGGTCCAAGCATCGGATGCGCTTGGGGCGACTACCACTGCCAACCCCTTATCCCGCGATGCGTCCGATACACAGATAGTTCCAAGGCGGCCGAGGAGCCTCACAGCATAGCAATCAGGGTGCGAGGCGAGGGATGCGGCGAGAAAGCCCCAACGGCTAGAGGGAAGAGGCTTCAGGTCCGCCTCGGAATGGTCCAAGCATCGGACGCGCTTGGGGCGACTACCAGTGACAACCCCTTATCCCGCGACGCGTCCGATACACAGATAGTTCCAAGGCGGCCGAGGAGCCTCACCGCATAGCAATCGGGGTGCGAGGCGAGGGATGCGGCGAGAAGGACCCAACGGCTACACGGAAGAGGCTTCGGGGCCGCCTCGGAATGGTCCAAGCATCGGACGCGCTTGGGGCGACTACCAGTGACAACCCCTTATCCCGCGACGCGTCCGATACACAGATAGTTCCAAGGCGGCCGAGGAGCCTCACCGCATAGCAATCGGGGTGCGAGGCGAGGGATGCGGCGAGAAGGACCCAACGGCTACACGGAAGAGGCTTCGGGGCCGCCTCGGAATGGTCCAAGCATCGGACGCGCTTGGGGCGACTACCAGTGACAACCCCTTATCCCGCGACGCGTCCGATACACAGATAGTTCCAAGGCGGCCGAGGAGCCTCACCGCATAGCAATCGGGGTGCGAGGCGAGGGATGCGGCGAGAAGGACCCAACGGCTAGACGGAAGAGGCTTCGGGTCCGCCTCGGAATGGTCCAAGCATCGGACGCGCTTGGGGCGACTACCAGTGACAACCCCTTATCCCGCGACGCGTCCGATACACAGATAGTTCCAAGGCGGCCGAGGAGCCTCACCGCATAGCAATCGGGGTGCGAGGCGAGGGATGCGGCGAGAAGGACCCAACGGCTAGACGGAAGAGGCTTCGGGTCCGCCTCGGAATGGTCCAAGCATCGGACGCGCTTGGGGCGACTACCAGTGACAACCCCTTATCCCGCGACGCGTCCGATACACAGATAGTTCCAAGGCGGCCGAGGAGCCTCACCGCATAGCAATCGGGGTGCGAGGCGAGGGATGCGGCGAGAAGGACCCAACGGCTAGACGGAAGAGGCTTCGGGTCCGCCTCGGAATGGTCCAAGCATCGGACGCGCTTGGGGCGACTACCAGTGACAACCCCTTATCCCGCGACGCGTCCGATACACAGATAGTTCCGAGGCGGCCGAGGAGCCTCACCGCATAGCAATCGGGGTGCGAGGCGAAGGATGCGGCGAGAAGGACCCAACGGCTAGACGGAAGAGGCTTCGGGTCCGCCTCGGAATGGTCTAAGCATCGGACGCGCTTGGGGCGACTACCAGTGACAACCCCTTATCCCGCGACGCGTCCGATACACAGATAGTTCCAAGGCGGCCGAGGAGCCTCACCGCATAGCAATCGGGGTGCGAGGCGAGGGATGCGGCGAGAAGGACCCAACGGCTAGACGGAAGAGGCTTCAGGGCCGCCTCGGAATGGTCCAAGCATCGGACGCGCTTGGGGCGACTACCAATGACAACCCCTTATCCCGCGACGCGTCCGATACACAGATAGTTCCGAGGCGGCCGAGGAGCCTCACCGCATAGCAATCGGGGTGCGAGGCGAGGGATGCGGCGAGAAGGACCCAACGGCTAGACGGAAGAGGCTTCAGGGCCGCCTCGGAATGGTCCAAGCATCGGACGCGCTTGGGGCGACTACCAGTGACAACCCCTTATCCCGCGACGCGTCCGATACACAGATAGTTCCGAGGCGGCCGAGGAGCCTCACCGCATAGCAATCGGGGTGCGAGGCGAGGGATGCGGCGAGAAGGACCCAACGGCTAGACGGAAGAGGCTTCAGGGCCGCCTCGGAATGGTCCAAGCATCGGACGCGCTTGGGGCGACTACCGTTGCCAACCCCTTATCCCGCGATGCGTCTGATACACAGATAGTTCCGAGGCGGCCGAGGAGCCTCACCGCATAGCAATCGGGTTGCGAGGCAGATTATTGGGAAGGGAACCCCCTGGGATGCGGCTCAAGCAGTGCCCAAAGGGACTGGAATGCGGAATCACATCGAGAGACCCAAATGCTATACGAGGGCTCAAATCGAATTATCGATTTGGCCACGACATGGACGCATTGGAACGACTACCTTTGCCGAACCACTCGCAATTGCATCCATACCGAAACCAATAGACATTTCCGTTAGAGCCCTCGCATAGCATTCGGGAATCTCGCATGCCCCTCTAAATCGACCAATGCTGGCGCTCAATGAAAATCCGAGCGCTACCACCGTTCGAGCGCCAGCATTGGTCGAGTTAGAGGGGCACGGGGGAGAATGCTCCAGTCAACACCTCCCCTATATAAGTTATTTGTCCGATTCTCGCACAACCGTAGTCTGCCTCGTCGAATCAAACAACGGTCCCAGATTCCGACTTCCGTTCCGTAGAGACCCAAAAGCTAGATGGAGGCTCGCAAGAAAGAGAGTCGGCGCATAGCAATCGGGTTTCTCGAACGTTTAGGGACCGAGCTCACTTGCGGATAGGGCAAAATCCGCCAAGCAACCCAAAAGCTAGACGGGGGCTCGAATCGAATCGCCTAGGCGGCCACAACAACGACGTGTTGGATCGACTACCAGTGCCAAACCATTCAGCAAGACTAGTCTGTGTCGAGGCCGGATAGAGATTCTCAGAGAGCGCCCGCATAGCATTTAGGAGACCTGCCGCGTCCCTCACACTCGACAAATGGTGGTGCACGTTTATAAATCCGAGCGATCCCAACCCTTTCAAGCACCAACATCGGTCGAGATAGAGGGGCACGGAGGGGGCTGCGTGAGACAACACAGTCCCCTATATAAGTTATTTGTCCGATTCTCACACATCCGAAGAATGGTCATCAAATCGGACAACAGCCCAAACTTCCGACTTCCGTCCCAGAAAGCCCAAGAGCTATCTAAAACGTTCATGGCCGGAACTCGATCGCGGCTATACCAGTCCGCCAAGCAACCCAAAAGCTAGACTGGAGCTCTAGTCGAATCACCTCTGTGGCCATTGCAAGGACGTGTTGGAGCGACTACCATTGCCGAACCATTCCGCAGGTCGAGTCCATACCAAGGCCGCATAGAGATTCACGATGAGCTCCTGCATAGCAATCAGGAGACTTGCCGTGTCCATCACAATCGATAAATCCTGGTGCAAGATTTTTGCATCCGAGCGCTCCAACCAGTCGAGCACCAGCATCAATCGACATAAACGGGCACGGGGGGAGGATGCTCGAGAACACTACCTCCCCTATATAAGTTATTTGTCCGATTCTCAAGCAGCCGAAGTCTGGTCATCGAATCGGGTCAAAGACCACAACTTCCGACTTTACCCACAATGCAAGTCATCGAATCGAACATCGGCCCCCGAGTCGGACTCCATGCGTATGTCAGGTCATCGGACCCAAATTCCGCCTTCCTGCGCATGGCGGGCCATCAATATCAACTCGGTCATCGGACCCAAACTCCGCCTTTTTGCGTATGGCACGCCTTCAAATCGGTCATCGGACCCAAATTCCGCCTTCCTGTGCATGGCGGGCCATCAACATCAACTCGGTCATCGGACCCAAATTCCGCCTTTCTGCGCATGGCACGCCATCAACTCGGTCATCGGACCCAAATTCCGCCTTCCTGTGCATGGCAGGTCATCGGACACAAATTCAGACCTCGCCAATATGCCTACGTATCGAATCGGTCATCGGACCCAACTTCCGACTTCATCCATACTGTAGGGTCTTTGAGGTTGGCGCGGTGCGCTCAACCCAGGGAGTCGACCCATCGAAGCATACACCTCCCCTATATAAGCTATTTGTCCGATTCCCACACCTGTGTAGTTTGCACCTCTGACCAGGACATCGACCCCAACTTCCGAACTCGACTGCAACGACGGCACCAGCGCCTTGGTGCGCACCTTGCGACGCACAGTCCCAACATTCGCCTTCCTGCACATGGCAGGTCATCGGACCCAAATTCCGACCTCGCGAGTATGCCTACATATCGAATCGGTCATCGGACCCAACTTCCGACTTCATCCATACCGTAGGGTCTTTGAGGTTGGCGCGGTGCGCTCAACCCGGGGAGTCGACCCAACGAAGCATACACCTCCCCTATATAAGCTATTTGTCCGATTCCCACACCTGTGTAGTTTGCACCTCCGATCAAGACATCGACCCCAACTTCCGAACTCGCCTCCAACGACCGAACCAGCGCCTTGGTGCGCACCTTGCAACGCACAGTGCCAACATTCGCCTTCCTGCACGTGGCAGGTCATCGGACCCAAATTCCGACCTCGCGAGTATGCCTACATATCGAATCGGTCATCGGACCCAACTTCCGACTTCATCCATACCGTAGGGTCTTTGAGGTTGGCGCGGTGCGCTCAACCCGGGGAGTCGACCCAACGAAGCATACACCTCCCCTATATAAGCTATTTGTCCGATTCCCACACCTGTGTAGCTTGCACCTCCGATCAGGACATCGACCCCAACTTCCGAACTCGACTAAAAAGACCGCACCAGCGCCTTGGTGTGCACCTTGCAACGCACAGTGTCAACATTCGCCTTCCTGCACATGGCAGGTCATCGGACCCAAATTCCGACCTCATGAGCATACCTACTAATCGAATTGGTCATCGGACCCAACTTCCGACTTCATCCATACCGTAGGGTCTTTGAGGTTGGCGCGGTGCGCTCAACCTGGGGAGTCGACCCATCGAAGCATACACCTCCCCTATATAAGCTATTTGTCCGATTCCGACACCTGTGTAGTTTGCACCTCCGCTCAGGACATCGACCCCAACTTCCGAACTCGCCTGCAACGACCGAACCAGCGCCTTGGTGCGCACCAAAAGTGCGCACTTTTGGAGGGCACTTTTGTGCGCTCCAAAGGTGCGCACTTTTGGAGGGCACTTTTCTGCGCTCCAAAGGTGCGCACTTTTGGAGGGCACTTTTTGGAGGGCACTTTTCTGCGCTCCAAAGGTGCGCACTTTTGGAGGGCACTTTTTGGAGGGCACTTTTCTGCGCTCCAAAGGTGCGCACTTTTGGAGGGCACTTTTTGGAGGGCACTTTTCTGCGCTCCAAAGGTGCGCACTTTTGGAGGGCACTTTTTGGAGGGCACTTTTCTGCGCTCCAAAGGTGCGCACTTTTGGAGGGCACTTTTCTGCGCTCCAAAGGTGCGCACTTTTGGAGGGCACTTTTTGGAGGGCACTTTTCTGCGCTCCAAAGGTGCGCACTTTTGGAGGGCACTTTTTGGAGGGCACTTTTCTGCGCTCCAAAGGTGCGCACTTTTGGAGGGCACTTTTTGGAGGGCACTTTTCTGCGCTCCAAAGGTGCGCACTTTTGGAGGGCACTTTTGTGCACTCCAAAGGTGCGCACTTTTGGAGGGCACTTTTCCTGTGCTCCAAAGGTGCACACCTAGGTGAGCACCTTCGACCACACCTTGTAGCACACCAAACTCTGACTTTCGACTTCATCCGCAATGCAGGGTCTTTGAGGTTGGCGCAATGCGCACAACCAGGGGAGTCGACCCATCAAACCCAACACCTCCCCTATATAAGCTATTTGTCTGATTCTCATACATGCGTAGCCTGCAGGAGCAATTAGGACATCGACCCCAACTTTCGGCTTCTAAACGAAAACAAGGTCTTTGAGGTTGGTGTAATGCGAACAACTAGGGGAGTCAACCCATCAAACCCAACACCTCCCCTATATAAGCTATTTGTCTGATTCTCATACATGTGTAGTCTACAGGAGCAATTAGGACATCGACCCCAACTTTTGACTTCTTAACGAAAACAAGGTCTTTGAGGTTGACGTAATGCGCACAACCAGGGGAGTCGACCCATCAAACCCAACACCTCCCCTATATAAGCTATTTGTCCGATTCTCATACATGTGTAGCCTGCAGGAGCCATTAGGACATTGACCCCAACTTTTGACTTCTTAACGAAAACAAGGTCTTTGAGGTTGGCGTAATGCGCACAACCAAGGGAGTTGACCCATCAAACCCAACACCTCCCCTATATAAGCTATTTGTCTGATTCTCATACATGTGTAGCCTGCAACAACGATTAGGACATCCACCCCAACTTCTGAATTCGTCTGCGTTGACCGCACCAAAGGTGCACGCCTTGGTGCTCACCAAAATCCGACTTCCGACTTCTTCTGCTATGCGGGGTCTTTGAGGTTGGCGCAGTGCGCACAACCAGGGGAGTCAACCCACCGAATGCAACACCTCCCCTATATAAGCTATTTGTCTGATTCTCATACATGCGTAGACTGCAGCAATGATTAGGACATCCACCCCAACTTTTGACTTCTTAAACAAGACAGGGTCTTTGAAGTTGGTGCAGTGCACACAACCAGGGGAGTCGACCCATCAAACGCAACACCTCCCCTATATAAAGCTATTTGTCCGATTCTCATACGTGTAGTCTGCAGCAGCGATTAGGACATCGACCCCAACTTCCGAATTCGTTTGCATTGACCGCACCAAAGGTGCACGCCTTGGTGTGCACCCTGGAGTGCACTTTGGTGCTCACCTCGGTGCACACTTTGGTGTGCACCTCGGTGTGCACCAAAGGTGCGCACCTTGGAGCGCACCAAAGGTGTACACTTTGGAGCGCACCACATAGGGTCTTTGAGAGGTTGGCGCAGTGCGCACACCAAGGTGGGTGTTGAGGTGCGTGCCGAGGTGGGTGGGTGCTAGGGTGCGCTCCATGGTGGGTGCCAGGGTGGGTGCGTGCTAGGGTGGATTCCAAAGAGGGTCATAGGGTGGGTGCCAAGGTGGGTTGGTGATATAGTGGGTTCAAAGGTGGGTACTAGGGTGGGTTCCAAGGTGGGTCACAAGTTGGGTGCCAGGATGCGTGGGTGTTAGGTTGGGTGCCAAGGTGGGCTCCTGCGTGGGTGGGTGCTAGGGTGGGTTTCAAGGTGGACGCGAGGGCGGGTGCCAAGGTGGGTAACAAGTTGGGTGTTAGGATGGGTGAGTGCTAGAGTGGGTGCCAAGGTGGGTGGGTGCTAAGGTGGATGCCAAGGTGGTTCACAGGGTGGGTGGGTTCTAGGGTGAGTTCCAAGGTGGGTCACAGGTTCAGTGCTAGGGTGGGTGTCAAGGCGGGTGTCGAGGTGCCTGGGTGCTAGGGTGTGGATGCCAATGTGGGTCATAGGGTGGGTACTAGGGTGGGCTGCAATGTGGGTGCCAAGGTGGGTAACATGCTCGGTGGGTTCTAAATTGGGTGCCAGGGTGGGTGTGCACCCACCTTGCCCGAGGTGGGTGCCAAGGTGCCAGTGTGGGTGGGTGCTAAGGTGGATGCCAAGGTGGGTGAGAAGGTGGGTGATAGGTTGAGTGGTAGGATGGGTGGGTGCCAAGATGGGTCACAGGGTGGGTGCAAGGGTGGGTAGGTGCTAGGGTTGGTGTCAGGGTGGGTGGGTGCTAGGTTGGGTTCCAAGGTGGGTGCGAGGGTGAGTGTCAAGGTGGGTCACAGGTTAGGTGCTAGGATGGGTGAGTGCTAGGGTGCAAAGGTGCCAGGGTGGGTGCTAGGATGGGTCGATGCTAGGGTGAGTGGCAAGGTGGGTCCACAAGTGTCAAGGTGGGTGCCGAGGTGGGTGCCAAGTCGGCGACTGCTATGGTGGATGCCAAGGTGGGTCACGGGGTGGGTGCCAAGTTGCTAGGTTGGGTTCCAAGGTGGGTGCCAACGTGGGTGCTAGGGTGCGTGGGTTAAAGGGTGTGTCACAACGTGGGTGCCAGGATGGGTGCGCACCCACACTGGCCAAGACGGGTGCGGGTGCAAGGTTGGGTTCCAAGCCCGGTCACAGGCTGGGTGCTAGGATGGGTGGGTGCCAAGGTGGGCACCAGGGTGGGTGCACCCACCCTGGCCAAGGTGGGTCACGGGGTGGGTCCTAGGGTGGGTAACGGGGTGGGTACTAAGGTGCGTGCCAAGGTGGGTCATAGGGTGGGTGCCAAGGTGGGCACCAGGGTGGGTGTGCACCAACCCTAGCCAGGGTAGGTCACGGGGTGGTTGTCGGGGTGGGCGTCAAGGAGCCAAGGTGGGTGGCAAGTAGCCAAGTTGCGTGCCAAGGTGGGTGTCGGGGTGGGTGCCAAGGATCCAAGGTGGGTGCCAAGGAACCAAGGTGGGTGTCTGGGTGGGTGCCGAGGTGGGAGCCAGGGTGGGTCCCAAGGTGAGTGCAAAGGTGGGTGCCAGGGTCAAGGTGAGTGCCAATGTGGGTTCCAAGGTGCCAGGGTCAGGGTGAGTGCCAATGTGGGTTCAAAGGTGCTAAGTTGGGTGCGAGGTTGGGTGCGAGGGTGGGTGGGTGCCAAGGTGTGCTAGGTGGAAGCCCGGGTGGGTCGGCATCCCATGGGTGTCGAGTTGGGTGCCTGATGGGTGCTTCTTGTCAAGTTTTAGTCGTCGGGACTCATTTCGAGCCTTAGAGGTCGTTTCTTGTCCGGTTGCCCTGTCTTCGACCTGGGAACCCAATTTTGGTCCTCGGGTCCCATTTTTTTTTGTCTCGCATCCCACTTTTGGCCTGTGGCCTTTTCGGGGTCGATTCTCGTTTTGGGCATCAGAGCATGTTTCTTCTCCTAAAACCCAATATTTGTTTATTAAGTCTCGGAACACATTTTTGTTCTCGTGGACCCATCATGGGTCTTGGAACGCATTTGTGGTCCTTGGGTCCCATTTTGCATCCCGAAACTTGTGTTTTGGTGCTTGATCCCTATTTTGGGTGCCCACCTTGCACCAAGTGCGCACCCGGGGCAAACCGAGCGCCTTGGTGCACCGGGGCAAGATCGAGCGTGCACCCGAGGCGCCCCGAACATGCACCAAGGTGCACTCGGCCCACATGTGAGCGCAGGTCGTTGCGCCCGAGGTGGTGTGTGGGCACCGCGTTGCAGACGGGACACTGCACGCACACGACGCCCCCTCCAGGTGCACGCACGTAGGCCGGGCCGGGTGCACACCCGACGCCCTAGCAAGGTGCGCGCACCCGGGCAGGGCTCACACTTGGCGAACGGGGCGCACTTCGCGAGGGAGGGTGTGCACCTCGACGGGGGTGGGTGGCCGGGGTGGATTCGCACGTGGGTCGCGGTTTGCTAAGTACACACTGCGACAAGCTCATAACGGGTGCGATCATACCAGCGTTAGTGCACCGGATCCCATCAGAACTCCGCAGTTAAGCGCGCTTGGGCCGGAGTAGTACTGGGATGGGTGACCTCCCGGGAAGTCCCGGTGTTGCACCCTTTTTTAGTTTTTCGCCGGGCGTCGCAATGCTATTTGAATAAACCTTTTGCCCGTTTGCGTTCTCGTCGGGGCCGGGCCGGGCCGGGGTGCGCTGCCCGCACTACCGCGCGCGCGGGGGCGACACCGAGCGCGCACCCGAGGCGCCCCGAGCACACAGGCCACGGTGCAACCCGGGCGTTGTGCGCGCACCCCGGTGCGCCCGAGGTGCTGCGCGCGCACCCAGGTGAAATCGGTGTGCACCTCGGCCAGTGCGCGCTCGGTCGAGTCGCGCACGTTGGCCAAGGTGCACGGTGATGTTTCTTACTCTAAGGTTCCGCACCAGACGCCCGGGACAGGTGAGCGAAGCTGGGCGGGGCCGGGTGCGCGGCCGGGGCAGGTGCACGCAGCTGGAGAGAGCTTTGGAGCACACTTCGGAGCGCACCAATGATGCGCTCCATTCAAAAGTTTCCTGAAAAGGCAAAAAAAGTTGAGATTATAGAATTTCCCACTTGAGAGATTGTAAAAAAAAAAAATTTAAAATGAAGGAAACGCGGGTGCCAAGGTGTGCGCAGCCCAGCCAAGGTGTGCGCACCAAGGCGCCCACCCTGGCGAAGGTGCACGCAAGGTGCGCACCCGAGGCAAACCGGACAATTAACCCAACTTTCGACTTCGCGCGCACCTTGGAGCGCACTTCGGAGCGCTCCTTGGTGCGCACCAATCTTGGGCACCTCGGAGTGCACCATGGCGCCCACCAAGGTGCGCACCCGGGGCAAACCGAGCTCCGACTTCGTGCGCACCTTGGAGCGCACGAAAGGTGCGCACCATGGCGCCCACCAAGGTGCGCAGCCCAGCCAAGGCGTGCGCATCAAGGTGCGCACCCTGGCGAAGGTGCGCACCCGGGGCAAACCGAGCTCCGACTTCGTGCGCACCTTGGAGCGCACAAAAGGTGCGCAACCCAGCCAAGGTGTGCGCACCCCGGTCAAACCGAGCTCCGAATCGTGCGCACCAGAGGTGCACGCCATCGTGCGCACCTTGGAGCACACTTCGGAGCCCTCCTTGGTGCGCGCCGATGTTGCGCACCTCGGAGCGCACCCGGGGAAAACAATGCAATTAACCCGACTTTCGACTTCGTGGGCACCTCGGAGCGCTCTCGGGTTCGCACCTCGGAGCACACCGAGGTGCGCACCTTTGATGCGCTGCCTTCACCAATTTCCAGAAAAGGCAAGAAAACATTGAGAAGGTGTGCGCACCGAGGTGCCCACCCTGGCGAAGGTGCACGCGAGGTGCGCACCCGGGGCAAACCGGGCTCCGACTTCGTGCACGCCGCACCTTGGAGCACACTTCGGAGCGCTCCTTGGTGCGCACCAGGGCGCGCAACCCAGCCGAGGTGCCCACCCCGGCGAAGGTGCACGCGAGGTGCGCACCCGGGGCAAACCGGGCTCCGACTTCGTGCACGCCATGGTGCCCACCGCGGCGAAGGTGCACGCGAGGTGCGCACCCGGGGCAAACCGGGCTCCGACTTCGTGCACGCCGCACCTTGGAGCACACTTCGGAGCGCTCCTTGGTGCGCACCATGGTGCCCACCAGGGCGCGCAACCCCGCCGAAGGTGCACGCGAGGTGCGCACCCGGGGCAAACCGGGCTCCGACTTCGTGCACGCCGCACCTTGGAGCACACTTCGGAGCGCTCCTTGGTGCGCACCATGGTGCCCACCAGGGCGCGCAACCCCGCCGAAGGTGCACGCGAGGTGCGCACCCGGGGCAAACCGGGCTCCGACTTCGTGCACGCCATGGTGCGCACCGCGGCGAAGGTGCGCACCCGGGGCAAACCGGGCTCCGACTTCGTGCACGCCGCACCTTGGAGCACACTTCGGAGCGCTCCTTGGTGCGCACCAGGGCGCGCAACCCAGCCGAGGTGCCCACCCCGGCGAAGGTGCACGCGAGGTGCGTACCCGGGGCAAACCGGGCTCCGACTTCGTGCACGCCGCACCTTGGAGCACACTTCGGAGCGCTCCTTGGTGCGCACCATGGTGCCCACCAGGCCGCGCAACCCAGCCAAGGTGTGCGCACCAAGGTGCACGCGAGGTGCGCACCCGGGGCAAACCGGGGTCCGACTTCGTGCACGCCGCACCTTGGAGCACACATCGGGGCGCTCCCGGGTT
>NW_026728872.1:202500-217500 GCF_030272615.1 Cryptomeria japonica
GGGAAGGCCCCAACGGCTAGACGGAAGAGGCTTCAGGGCCACCTCGGAATGGTCCAAGCATCGGACGCGCTTGGGGCGACTGCCAGTGCCAACCCCTTATCCCGCGATGCGTCCGATACACAGATGGTTCCAAGGCGGCCGAGGAGCCTCACCGCATAGCAATCGGGGGTGCGAGGCGAGGGATGGGGCGGGAAGGCCCCAACGGCTAGACGGAAGAGGCTTCAGGGCCGCCTAGGAATGGTCCAAGCATCGGACACGCTTGGGGCGACTACCAGTGACAGCCCCCTATCCCGCGATGCGTCCGATACGAAGATGGTTCCAAGGCGGCCGAGGAGCCTCACCGCATAGCAATCGGGGTGCGAGGTGGGGGATGCGGCGAGATGGCCCCAACGGCTAGACGGAAGAGGCCACAGGGCCGCGTCGGAATAGTCCAAGCATCGGACGCGCTTGGGGCGACTACCAGTGACAACCCCTTATCCCGCGATGCGTCCGATACGAAGATAGTTCCAAGGCGGCCGAGGAGCCTCACCGCATAGCAATCGGGGTGCGAGGTGGGGGATGCGGCGAGATGGCCCCAACGGCTAGACGGAAGAGGCTGCAGGGCCGCCTCGGAATAGTCCAAGCATCGGACGCGCTTGGGGCCACTACCAGTGACAACCCCTTATCCCGCAATGCGTCCGATACGAAGATAGTTCCAAGGCGGCCGAAGAGCCTCACCGCATAGCAATCGGGGTGCGAGGTGGGGGATGCGGCGAGATGGCCCCAACGGCTAGACGGAAGAGGCCACAGGGCCGCCTCGGAATAGTCCAAGCATCGGACGCGCTTGGGGCGACTACCAGTGACAACCCCTTATCCCGCGATGCGTCCGATACGAAGATAGTTCCCAGGCGGCCGAGGAGCCTCACCGCATAGCAATCGGGGTGCGAGGCGAGGGATGCGGCGAGATGGCCCCAAAGGCTAGACGGAAGAGGCTGCAGGGCTGCCTCGGAATAGTCCAAGCATCGGACGCGCTTGGGGCGACTACCACTGCCAACCCCTTATCCCGCGATGCGTCCGATACACAGATAGTTCCGAGGCGGCCGAGGAGGTGGGGGATGCAGCGAGATGGCCCCAACGGCTAGACGGAAGAGGCTGCAGGGCCGCCTCGGAATAGTCCAAGCATCGGACGCGCTTGGGGCGACTACCAGTGACAACCCCTTATCCCGCGATGCGTCCGATACACAGATAGTTCCGAGGCGGCCAAGGAGCCTCACCGCATAGCAATCGTGGTGCGAGGTGGGGGATGCGGCGAGATGGCCCCAACGGCTAGACGGAAGAGGCTGCAGGGCCGCCTCGGAATGGTCCAAGCATCGGATGCGCTTGGGGCGACTACCACTGCCAACCCCTTATCCCGCGATGCGTCCGATACACAGATAGTTCCAAGGCGGCCGAGGAGCCTCACAGCATAGCAATCAGGGTGCGAGGCGAGGGATGCGGCGAGAAAGCCCCAACGGCTAGAGGGAAGAGGCTTCAGGTCCGCCTCGGAATGGTCCAAGCATCGGACGCGCTTGGGGCGACTACCAGTGACAACCCCTTATCCCGCGACGCGTCCGATACACAGATAGTTCCAAGGCGGCCGAGGAGCCTCACCGCATAGCAATCGGGGTGCGAGGCGAGGGATGCGGCGAGAAGGACCCAACGGCTACACGGAAGAGGCTTCGGGGCCGCCTCGGAATGGTCCAAGCATCGGACGCGCTTGGGGCGACTACCAGTGACAACCCCTTATCCCGCGACGCGTCCGATACACAGATAGTTCCAAGGCGGCCGAGGAGCCTCACCGCATAGCAATCGGGGTGCGAGGCGAGGGATGCGGCGAGAAGGACCCAACGGCTACACGGAAGAGGCTTCGGGGCCGCCTCGGAATGGTCCAAGCATCGGACGCGCTTGGGGCGACTACCAGTGACAACCACTTATCCCGCGACGCGTCCGATACACAGATAGTTCCAAGGCGGCCGAGGAGCCTCACCGCATAGCAATCGGGGTGCGAGGCGAGGGATGCGGCGAGAAGGACCCAACGGCTAGACGGAAGAGGCTTCGGGTCCGCCTCGGAATGGTCCAAGCATCGGACGCGCTTGGGGCGACTACCAGTGACAACCCCTTATCCCGCGACGCGTCCGATACACAGATAGTTCCAAGGCGGCCGAGGAGCCTCACCGCATAGCAATCGGGGTGCGAGGCGAGGGATGCGGCGAGAAGGACCCAACGGCTAGACGGAAGAGGCTTCGGGTCCGCCTCGGAATGGTCCAAGCATCGGACGCGCTTGGGGCGACTACCAGTGACAACCCCTTATCCCGCGACGCGTCCGATACACAGATAGTTCCAAGGCGGCCGAGGAGCCTCACCGCATAGCAATCGGGGTGCGAGGCGAGGGATGCGGCGAGAAGGACCCAACGGCTAGACGGAAGAGGCTTCGGGTCCGCCTCGGAATGGTCCAAGCATCGGACGCGCTTGGGGCGACTACCAGTGACAACCCCTTATCCCGCGACGCGTCCGATACACAGATAGTTCCGAGGCGGCCGAGGAGCCTCACCGCATAGCAATCGGGGTGCGAGGCGAAGGATGCGGCGAGAAGGACCCAACGGCTAGACGGAAGAGGCTTCGGGTCCGCCTCGGAATGGTCTAAGCATCGGACGCGCTTGGGGCGACTACCAGTGACAACCCCTTATCCCGCGACGCGTCCGATACACAGATAGTTCCAAGGCGGCCGAGGAGCCTCACCGCATAGCAATCGGGGTGCGAGGCGAGGGATGCGGCGAGAAGGACCCAACGGCTAGACGGAAGAGGCTTCAGGGCCGCCTCGGAATGGTCCAAGCATCGGACGCGCTTGGGGCGACTACCAATGACAACCCCTTATCCCGCGACGCGTCCGATACACAGATAGTTCCGAGGCGGCCGAGGAGCCTCACCGCATAGCAATCGGGGTGCGAGGCGAGGGATGCGGCGAGAAGGACCCAACGGCTAGACGGAAGAGGCTTCAGGGCCGCCTCGGAATGGTCCAAGCATCGGACGCGCTTGGGGCGACTACCAGTGACAACCCCTTATCCCGCGACGCGTCCGATACACAGATAGTTCCGAGGCGGCCGAGGAGCCTCACCGCATAGCAATCGGGGTGCGAGGCGAGGGATGCGGCGAGAAGGACCCAACGGCTAGACGGAAGAGGCTTCAGGGCCGCCTCGGAATGGTCCAAGCATCGGACGCGCTTGGGGCGACTACCGTTGCCAACCCCTTATCCCGCGATGCGTCTGATACACAGATAGTTCCGAGGCGGCCGAGGAGCCTCACCGCATAGCAATCGGGTTGCGAGGCAGATTATTGGGAAGGGAACCCCCTGGGATGCGGCTCAAGCAGTGCCCAAAGGGACTGGAATGCGGAATCACATCGAGAGACCCAAATGCTATACGAGGGCTCAAATCGAATTATCGATTTGGCCACGACATGGACGCATCGGAACGACTACCTTTGCCGAACCACTCGCAATTGCATCCATACCGAAACCAATAGACATTTCCGTTAGAGCCCTCGCATAGCATTCGGGAATCTCGCATGCCCCTCTAAATCGACCAATGCTGGCGCTCAATGAAAATCCGAGCGCTACCACCGTTCGAGCGCCAGCATTGGTCGAGTTAGAGGGGCACGGGGGAGAATGCTCCAGTCAACACCTCCCCTATATAAGTTATTTGTCCGATTCTCGCACAACCGTAGTCTGCCTCGTCGAATCAAACAACGGTCCCAGATTCCGACTTCCGTTCCGTAGAGACCCAAAAGCTAGATGGAGGCTCGCAAGAAAGAGAGTCGGCGCATAGCAATCGGGTTTCTCGAACGTTTAGGGACCGAGCTCACTTGCGGATAGGGCAAAATCCGCCAAGCAACCCAAAAGCTAGACGGGGGCTCGAATCGAATCGCCTAGGCGGCCACAACAACGACGTGTTGGATCGACTACCAGTGCCAAACCATTCAGCAAGACTAGTCTGTGTCGAGGCCGGATAGAGATTCTCAGAGAGCGCTCGCATAGCATTTAGGAGACCTGCCGCGTCCCTCACACTCGACAAATGGTGGTGCACGTTTATAAATCCGAGCGATCCCAACCCTTTCAAGCACCAACATCGGTCGAGATAGAGGGGCACGGAGGGGGCTGCGTGAGACAACACAGTCCCCTATATAAGTTATTTGTCCGATTCTCACACATCCGAAGAATGGTCATCAAATCGGACAACAGCCCAAACTTCCGACTTCCGTCCCAGAAAGCCCAAGAGCTATCTAAAACGTTCATGGCCGGAACTCGATCGCGGCTATACCAGTCCGCCAAGCAACCCAAAAGCTAGACTGGAGCTCTAGTCGAATCACCTCTGTGGCCATTGCAAGGACGTGTTGGAGCGACTACCATTGCCGAACCATTCCGCAGGTCGAGTCCATACCAAGGCCGCATAGAGATTCACGATGAGCTCCTGCATAGCAATCAGGAGACTTGCCGTGTCCATCACAATCGATAAATCCTGGTGCAAGATTTTTGCATCCGAGCGCTCCAACCAGTCGAGCACCAGCATCAATCGACATAAACGGGCACGGGGGGAGGATGCTCGAGAACACTACCTCCCCTATATAAGTTATTTGTCCGATTCTCAAGCAGCCGAAGTCTGGTCATCGAATCGGGTCAAAGACCACAACTTCCGACTTTACCCACAATGCAAGTCATCGAATCGAACATCGGCCCCCGAGTCGGACTCCATGCGTATGTCAGGTCATCGGACCCAAATTCCGCCTTCCTGCGCATGGCGGGCCATCAATATCAACTCGGTCATCGGACCCAAACTCCGCCTTTTTGCGTATGGCACGCCTTCAAATCGGTCATCGGACCCAAATTCCGCCTTCCTGTGCATGGCGGGCCATCAACATCAACTCGGTCATCGGACCCAAATTCCGCCTTTCTGCGCATGGCACGCCATCAACTCGGTCATCGGACCCAAATTCCGCCTTCCTGCGCATGGCAGGTCATCGGACACAAATTCAGACCTCGCCAATATGCCTACGTATCGAATCGGTCATCGGACCCAACTTCCGACTTCATCCATACTGTAGGGTCTTTGAGGTTGGCGCGGTGCGCTCAACCCAGGGAGTCGACCCATCGAAGCATACACCTCCCCTATATAAGCTATTTGTCCGATTCCCACACCTGTGTAGTTTGCACCTCTGACCAGGACATCGACCCCAACTTCCGAACTCGACTGCAACGACGGCACCAGCGCCTTGGTGCGCACCTTGCGACGCACAGTCCCAACATTCGCCTTCCTGCACATGGCAGGTCATCGGACCCAAATTCCGACCTCGCGAGTATGCCTACATATCGAATCGGTCATCGGACCCAACTTCCGACTTCATCCATACCGTAGGGTCTTTGAGGTTGGCGCGGTGCGCTCAACCCGGGGAGTCGACCCAACGAAGCATACACCTCCCCTATATAAGCTATTTGTCCGATTCCCACACCTGTGTAGTTTGCACCTCCGATCAAGACATCGACCCCAACTTCCGAACTCGCCTCCAACGACCGAACCAGCGCCTTGGTGCGCACCTTGCAACGCACAGTGCCAACATTCGCCTTCCTGCACGTGGCAGGTCATCGGACCCAAATTCCGACCTCGCGAGTATGCCTACATATCGAATCGGTCATCGGACCCAACTTCCGACTTCATCCATACCGTAGGGTCTTTGAGGTTGGCGCGGTGCGCTCAACCCGGGGAGTCGACCCAACGAAGCATACACCTCCCCTATATAAGCTATTTGTCCGATTCCCACACCTGTGTAGCTTGCACCTCCGATCAGGACATCGACCCCAACTTCCGAACTCGACTAAAAAGACCGCACCAGCGCCTTGGTGTGCACCTTGCAACGCACAGTGTCAACATTCGCCTTCCTGCACATGGCAGGTCATCGGACCCAAATTCCGACCTCATGAGCATACCTACTAATCGAATTGGTCATCGGACCCAACTTCCGACTTCATCCATACCGTAGGGTCTTTGAGGTTGGCGCGGTGCGCTCAACCTGGGGAGTCGACCCATCGAAGCATACACCTCCCCTATATAAGCTATTTGTCCGATTCCGACACCTGTGTAGTTTGCACCTCCGCTCAGGACATCGACCCCAACTTCCGAACTCGCCTGCAACGACCGAACCAGCGCCTTGGTGCGCACCAAAAGTGCGCACTTTTGGAGGGCACTTTTGTGCGCTCCAAAGGTGCGCACTTTTGGAGGGCACTTTTCTGCGCTCCAAAGGTGCGCACTTTTGGAGGGCACTTTTTGGAGGGCACTTTTCTGCGCTCCAAAGGTGCGCACTTTTGGAGGGCACTTTTTGGAGGGCACTTTTCTGCGCTCCAAAGGTGCGCACTTTTGGAGGGCACTTTTTGGAGGGCACTTTTCTGCGCTCCAAAGGTGCGCACTTTTGGAGGGCACTTTTTGGAGGGCACTTTTCTGCGCTCCAAAGGTGCGCACTTTTGGAGGGCACTTTTTGGAGGGCACTTTTCTGCGCTCCAAAGGTGCGCACTTTTGGAGGGCACTTTTCTGCGCTCCAAAGGTGCGCACTTTTGGAGGGCACTTTTTGGAGGGCACTTTTCTGCGCTCCAAAGGTGCGCACTTTTGGAGGGCACTTTTCTGCGCTCCAAAGGTGCGCACTTTTGGAGGGCAATTTTTGGAGGGCACTTTTCTGCGCTCCAAAGGTGCGCACTTTTGGAGGGCACTTTTGTGCACTCCAAAGGTGCGCACTTTTGGAGGGCACTTTTCCTGTGCTCCAAAGGTGCACACCTAGGTGAGCACCTTCGACCACACCTTGTAGCACACCAAACTCTGACTTTCGACTTCATCCGCAATGCAGGGTCTTTGAGGTTGGCGCAATGCGCACAACCAGGGGAGTCGACCCATCAAACCCAACACCTCCCCTATATAAGCTATTTGTCTGATTCTCATACATGCGTAGCCTGCAGGAGCAATTAGGACATCGACCCCAACTTTCGGCTTCTAAACGAAAACAAGGTCTTTGAGGTTGGTGTAATGCGAACAACTAGGGGAGTCAACCCATCAAACCCAACACCTCCCCTATATAAGCTATTTGTCTGATTCTCATACATGTGTAGTCTACAGGAGCAATTAGGACATCGACCCCAACTTTTGACTTCTTAACGAAAACAAGGTCTTTGAGGTTGACGTAATGCGCACAACCAGGGGAGTCGACCCATCAAACCCAACACCTCCCCTATATAAGCTATTTGTCCGATTCTCATACATGTGTAGCCTGCAGGAGCCATTAGGACATTGACCCCAACTTTTGACTTCTTAACGAAAACAAGGTCTTTGAGGTTGGCGTAATGCGCACAACCAAGGGAGTTGACCCATCAAACCCAACACCTCCCCTATATAAGCTATTTGTCTGATTCTCATACATGTGTAGCCTGCAACAACGATTAGGACATCCACCCCAACTTCTGAATTCGTCTGCGTTGACCGCACCAAAGGTGCACGCCTTGGTGCTCACCAAAATCCGACTTCCGACTTCTTCTGCTATGCGGGGTCTTTGAGGTTGGCGCAGTGCGCACAACCAGGGGAGTCAACCCACCGAATGCAACACCTCCCCTATATAAGCTATTTGTCTGATTCTCATACATGCGTAGACTGCAGCAATGATTAGGACATCCACCCCAACTTTTGACTTCTTAAACAAGACAGGGTCTTTGAAGTTGGTGCAGTGCACACAACCAGGGGAGTCGACCCATCAAACGCAACACCTCCCCTATATAAAGCTATTTGTCCGATTCTCATACGTGTAGTCTGCAGCAGCGATTAGGACATCGACCCCAACTTCCGAATTCGTTTGCATTGACCGCACCAAAGGTGCACGCCTTGGTGTGCACCCTGGAGTGCACTTTGGTGCTCACCTCGGTGCACACTTTGGTGTGCACCTCGGTGTGCACCAAAGGTGCGCACCTTGGAGCGCACCAAAGGTGTACACTTTGGAGCGCACCACATAGGGTCTTTGAGAGGTTGGCGCAGTGCGCACACCAAGGTGGGTGTTGAGGTGCGTGCCGAGGTGGGTGGGTGCTAGGGTGCGCTCCATGGTGGGTGCCAGGGTGGGTGCGTGCTAGGGTGGATTCCAAAGAGGGTCATAGGGTGGGTGCCAAGGTGGGTTGGTGATATAGTGGGTTCAAAGGTGGGTACTAGGGTGGGTTCCAAGGTGGGTCACAAGTTGGGTGCCAGGATGCGTGGGTGTTAGGTTGGGTGCCAAGGTGGGCTCCTGCGTGGGTGGGTGCTAGGGTGGGTTTCAAGGTGGACGCGAGGGCGGGTGCCAAGGTGGGTAACAAGTTGGGTGTTAGGATGGGTGAGTGCTAGAGTGGGTGCCAAGGTGGGTGGGTGCTAAGGTGGATGCCAAGGTGGTTCACAGGGTGGGTGGGTTCTAGGGTGAGTTCCAAGGTGGGTCACAGGTTCAGTGCTAGGGTGGGTGTCAAGGCGGGTGTCGAGGTGCCTGGGTGCTAGGGTGTGGATGCCAATGTGGGTCATAGGGTGGGTACTAGGGTGGGCTGCAATGTGGGTGCCAAGGTGGGTAACATGCTCGGTGGGTTCTAAATTGGGTGCCAGGGTGGGTGTGCACCCACCTTGCCCGAGGTGGGTGCCAAGGTGCCAGTGTGGGTGGGTGCTAAGGTGGATGCCAAGGTGGGTGAGAAGGTGGGTGATAGGTTGAGTGGTAGGATGGGTGGGTGCCAAGATGGGTCACAGGGTGGGTGCAAGGGTGGGTAGGTGCTAGGGTTGGTGTCAGGGTGGGTGGGTGCTAGGTTGGGTTCCAAGGTGGGTGCGAGGGTGAGTGTCAAGGTGGGTCACAGGTTAGGTGCTAGGATGGGTGAGTGCTAGGGTGCAAAGGTGCCAGGGTGGGTGCTAGGATGGGTCGATGCTAGGGTGAGTGGCAAGGTGGGTCCACAAGTGTCAAGGTGGGTGCCGAGGTGGGTGCCAAGTCGGCGACTGCTATGGTGGATGCCAAGGTGGGTCACGGGGTGGGTGCCAAGTTGCTAGGTTGGGTTCCAAGGTGGGTGCCAACGTGGGTGCTAGGGTGCGTGGGTTAAAGGGTGTGTCACAACGTGGGTGCCAGGATGGGTGCGCACCCACACTGGCCAAGACGGGTGCGGGTGCAAGGTTGGGTTCCAAGCCCGGTCACAGGCTGGGTGCTAGGATGGGTGGGTGCCAAGGTGGGCACCAGGGTGGGTGCACCCACCCTGGCCAAGGTGGGTCACGGGGTGGGTCCTAGGGTGGGTAACGGGGTGGGTACTAAGGTGCGTGCCAAGGTGGGTCATAGGGTGGGTGCCAAGGTGGGCACCAGGGTGGGTGTGCACCAACCCTAGCCAGGGTAGGTCACGGGGTGGTTGTCGGGGTGGGCGTCAAGGAGCCAAGGTGGGTGGCAAGTAGCCAAGTTGCGTGCCAAGGTGGGTGTCGGGGTGGGTGCCAAGGATCCAAGGTGGGTGCCAAGGAACCAAGGTGGGTGTCTGGGTGGGTGCCGAGGTGGGAGCCAGGGTGGGTCCCAAGGTGAGTGCAAAGGTGGGTGCCAGGGTCAAGGTGAGTGCCAATGTGGGTTCCAAGGTGCCAGGGTCAGGGTGAGTGCCAATGTGGGTTCAAAGGTGCTAAGTTGGGTGCGAGGTTGGGTGCGAGGGTGGGTGGGTGCCAAGGTGTGCTAGGTGGAAGCCCGGGTGGGTCGGCATCCCATGGGTGTCGAGTTGGGTGCCTGATGGGTGCTTCTTGTCAAGTTTTAGTCGTCGGGACTCATTTCGAGCCTTAGAGGTCGTTTCTTGTCCGGTTGCCCTGTCTTCGACCTGGGAACCCAATTTTGGTCCTCGGGTCCCATTTTTTTTTGTCTCGCATCCCACTTTTGGCCTGTGGCCTTTTCGGGGTCGATTCTCGTTTTGGGCATCAGAGCATGTTTCTTCTCCTAAAACCCAATATTTGTTTATTAAGTCTCGGAACACATTTTTGTTCTCGTGGACCCATCATGGGTCTTGGAACGCATTTGTGGTCCTTGGGTCCCATTTTGCATCCCGAAACTTGTGTTTTGGTGCTTGATCCCTATTTTGGGTGCCCACCTTGCACCAAGTGCGCACCCGGGGCAAACCGAGCGCCTTGGTGCACCGGGGCAAGATCGAGCGTGCACCCGAGGCGCCCCGAACATGCACCAAGGTGCACTCGGCCCACATGTGAGCGCAGGTCGTTGCGCCCGAGGTGGTGTGTGGGCACCGCGTTGCAGACGGGACACTGCACGCACACGACGCCCCCTCCAGGTGCACGCACGTAGGCCGGGCCGGGTGCACACCCGACGCCCTAGCAAGGTGCGCGCACCCGGGCAGGGCTCACACTTGGCGAACGGGGCGCACTTCGCGAGGGAGGGTGTGCACCTCGACGGGGGTGGGTGGCCGGGGTGGATTCGCACGTGGGTCGCGGTTTGCTAAGTACACACTGCGACAAGCTCATAACGGGTGCGATCATACCAGCGTTAGTGCACCGGATCCCATCAGAACTCCGCAGTTAAGCGCGCTTGGGCCGGAGTAGTACTGGGATGGGTGACCTCCCGGGAAGTCCCGGTGTTGCACCCTTTTTTAGTTTTTCGCCGGGCGTCGCAATGCTATTTGAATAAACCTTTTGCCCGTTTGCGTTCTCGTCGGGGCCGGGCCGGGCCGGGGTGCGCTGCCCGCACTACCGCGCGCGCGGGGGCGACACCGAGCGCGCACCCGAGGCGCCCCGAGCACACAGGCCACGGTGCAACCCGGGCGTTGTGCGCGCACCCCGGTGCGCCCGAGGTGCTGCGCGCGCACCCAGGTGAAATCGGTGTGCACCTCGGCCAGTGCGCGCTCGGTCGAGTCGCGCACGTTGGCCAAGGTGCACGGTGATGTTTCTTACTCTAAGGTTCCGCACCAGACGCCCGGGACAGGTGAGCGAAGCTGGGCGGGGCCGGGTGCGCGGCCGGGGCAGGTGCACGCAGCTGGAGAGAGCTTTGGAGCACACTTCGGAGCGCACCAATGATGCGCTCCATTCAAAAGTTTCCTGAAAAGGCAAAAAAAGTTGAGATTATAGAATTTCCCACTTGAGAGATTGTAAAAAAAAAAAATTTAAAATGAAGGAAACGCGGGTGCCAAGGTGTGCGCAGCCCAGCCAAGGTGTGCGCACCAAGGCGCCCACCCTGGCGAAGGTGCACGCAAGGTGCGCACCCGAGGCAAACCGGACAATTAACCCAACTTTCGACTTCGCGCGCACCTTGGAGCGCACTTCGGAGCGCTCCTTGGTGCGCACCAATCTTGGGCACCTCGGAGTGCACCATGGCGCCCACCAAGGTGCGCACCCGGGGCAAACCGAGCTCCGACTTCGTGCGCACCTTGGAGCGCACGAAAGGTGCGCACCATGGCGCCCACCAAGGTGCGCAGCCCAGCCAAGGCGTGCGCATCAAGGTGCGCACCCTGGCGAAGGTGCGCACCCGGGGCAAACCGAGCTCCGACTTCGTGCGCACCTTGGAGCGCACAAAAGGTGCGCAACCCAGCCAAGGTGTGCGCACCCCGGTCAAACCGAGCTCCGAATCGTGCGCACCAGAGGTGCACGCCATCGTGCGCACCTTGGAGCACACTTCGGAGCCCTCCTTGGTGCGCGCCGATGTTGCGCACCTCGGAGCGCACCCGGGGAAAACAATGCAATTAACCCGACTTTCGACTTCGTGGGCACCTCGGAGCGCTCTCGGGTTCGCACCTCGGAGCACACCGAGGTGCGCACCTTTGATGCGCTGCCTTCACCAATTTCCAGAAAAGGCAAGAAAACATTGAGAAGGTGTGCGCACCGAGGTGCCCACCCTGGCGAAGGTGCACGCGAGGTGCGCACCCGGGGCAAACCGGGCTCCGACTTCGTGCACGCCGCACCTTGGAGCACACTTCGGAGCGCTCCTTGGTGCGCACCAGGGCGCGCAACCCAGCCGAGGTGCCCACCCCGGCGAAGGTGCACGCGAGGTGCGCACCCGGGGCAAACCGGGCTCCGACTTCGTGCACGCCATGGTGCCCACCGCGGCGAAGGTGCACGCGAGGTGCGCACCCGGGGCAAACCGGGCTCCGACTTCGTGCACGCCGCACCTTGGAGCACACTTCGGAGCGCTCCTTGGTGCGCACCATGGTGCCCACCAGGGCGCGCAACCCCGCCGAAGGTGCACGCGAGGTGCGCACCCGGGGCAAACCGGGCTCCGACTTCGTGCACGCCGCACCTTGGAGCACACTTCGGAGCGCTCCTTGGTGCGCACCATGGTGCCCACCAGGGCGCGCAACCCCGCCGAAGGTGCACGCGAGGTGCGCACCCGGGGCAAACCGGGCTCCGACTTCGTGCACGCCATGGTGCGCACCGCGGCGAAGGTGCGCACCCGGGGCAAACCGGGCTCCGACTTCGTGCACGCCGCACCTTGGAGCACACTTCGGAGCGCTCCTTGGTGCGCACCAGGGCGCGCAACCCAGCCGAGGTGCCCACCCCGGCGAAGGTGCACGCGAGGTGCGTACCCGGGGCAAACCGGGCTCCGACTTCGTGCACGCCGCACCTTGGAGCACACTTCGGAGCGCTCCTTGGTGCGCACCATGGTGCCCACCAGGCCGCGCAACCCAGCCAAGGTGTGCGCACCAAGGTGCACGCGAGGTGCGCACCCGGGGCAAACCGGGGTCCGACTTCGTGCACGCCGCACCTTGGAGCACACATCGGGGCGCTCCCGGGTTCGCACCGGCGTTGCGCACCGTGGTGGGCACCTCGGAGCACACCAAGGTGGGCAGCGAGGTGCGCACCTTTGATGCGATGCCTTCACTAATTTCCATAAAAGGCAAAAAAAAAACGAGATTTTAAAATTTCCGTTTTGAAAGATAGTGAGAAAAAGGGAATGCTGGTGCCATCTTGAGCCCGCCCTGGTGCGCAGCCCAGCCAAGGTGTGCGCACCAAGGTGCCCACCCTGGCGAAGGTGCGCGCCCGGGCAATTAACCCAACTTCCAACTTCGCGCGCGCCAGGGTGGGAGCGCACCCAACAACCGGGCCTGGGAAGAGCCAATGCGAGAAACCCCACCAAACGCTCTGACAAAAAAAGAGGGGGCGCTCCAGTAACCCCGCTTCGGAGCGCACCCTGGGCAAACCCAGCCAAGGTGCCCACCCCGGCCAAGGTGCAGGCGAGGTGCGCACCCGGGGCAAACCGGGCTCCGACAACGTGCACGCCGCACCTTGGAGCACACTTCGTAGCGCTCCCGGGTGCGCACCTCAGAGCACACCAAGGTGGGCAGCGAGGTGCGCACCTTTGATGCGCTGCCTTCACTAATTTCCAGAAAAGGCAAAAAAAAAAGGAGATTTTAAAATTTCCGTTTTGAAAGATAGTGAAAAAAACGGAACGCGCGTGCCATCTTGAGCCCGCCCTGGTGCGCAGCCCAGGTAAGGTGCCCACCCTGGCAAAGGTGCGCACCCGGGCAATTAACCCTACTTCCGACTTCGTGCGCGCCAGGGTGGCAACCGGGCCTCGGAAGAGCCAATGCGAGAAACCCCACCAAACGCTCCGACAAAAAAAGAGGCGGCGCTCCAATAACCCCGCTTCGGAGCGCAGCCGGGGCAAACCCAGCCAAGGTGCCCACCCCGACGAAGGTGCACGCGAGGTGCGCACCCGGGGCAAACCGGGCTCCGACAACGTGCACGCAGCACCTTGGAGCACACTTCGAAGCACTCCCGGGTGCCCACCGGCGTTGCGCACCGTGGTGGGCAGCGAGGTGCGCACCTTTGATGCGCTGCCTTCACTAATTTCCAGAAAAAGGCAAAAAAAAATGAGATTTTAAAATTTCCGTTTTGAAAGATAGTGAAAAAAAAGGAACGCGGGTGCCATCTTGAGCCCGCCCTGGTGCGCAGCCCAGGCAAGGCATGCGCACCAAGGTGCCCACCCGAGGTGCACACCCGGGGCAAACCGGGCTCCGACTTCGTGCAGGCCGCACCTTGGAGCACACTTCGGAGCGCTCCTTGGTGCGCACCATGGTGCCCACCAGGGCGCGCAACCCAGCCAAGGTCTGCACACCAAGGTGCCCACCCCGGCGAAGGTGCACGCGAGGTGCGCACCCGGGGCAAACCGGGCTCCGACTTCGTGCACGCCATGGTGCCCACCGCGGCGAAGGTGCACGCGAGGTGCGCACCCGGGGCAAACCGGGCTCCGACTTCGTGCACGCCGCACCTTGGAGCACACTTCGGAGCGCTCCTTGGTGCGCACCATGGTGCCCACCAGGGCGCGCAACCCAGCCAAGGTGTGCGCACCAAGGTGCACGCGAGGTGCGCACCCGGGGCAAACCGGGGTCCGACTTCGTGCACGCCGCACCTTGGAGCACACATCGGAGCGCTCCCAGGTTCGCACCAGCGTTGCGCACCTTTGATGCGCTGCCTTCACTAATTTCCAGAAAAGGCAAAAAAAAACGAGATTTTAAAATTTCCGTTCTGAAAGATAGTGAAAAAAACGGAACGCGGGTGCCATCTTGAGCCCTTCCTGGTGCGCAGCCCAGGCAAGTTGTGCGCACCAAGGTGCCCACCCTGGCGGAGGTGCGCGCCCGGGGCAATCCGGGCTCCGACTTCGTGCACTGCATGGTGCCCACCAAGGCGCGCAACCCAGCCAAGGTGCCCACCGCAGCGAAGGTGCACGCGAGGTGCGCACCCGAGGTGCACACCCGGGGCAAACCGGGCTCCGACTTCGTGCACGCCGCACCTTGGAGCACACTTCAGAGCGCTCCTTGGTGCGCACCAGGGCGCGCAACCCAACCAAGGTCTGCACACCAAGGTGCTCACCCCGGCGAAGGTGCACGCGAGGTGCGCACCCGGGGCAAACCGGGCTCGGACTTCGTGCACGCCGCACCTTGGAGCACACATCGGAGCGCTCCCGGGTTCGCACCAGCATTGCGCACCTTTGATGCGCTCCAAT
>NW_026728872.1:227500-242500 GCF_030272615.1 Cryptomeria japonica
AGGTTACCAGCCGAAGGATGCAGTAGCAATAACAGGTATAGTTCCGCGGCGGCCGAGAAGACTCACCGCATAGGAATCGGGATGCGAGGCGAGGGATGCGGCGGGAAGGCCCCGACGGCTAAACGGAAGAGGCTGCAGGGCCGCCTCGGAATGGTCCAAGCATCGGATGCGATTGGGACGACTACCAGTGCCAACCCCTTATCCCGCGATGCGTCCGATACACAGATAGTTCCAAGGCGGCCGAGGAGCCTCACCGCATATCAATCGGGGTGCGAGGCGAGGGATGGGGCGGGAAGGCCCCAACGGCTAGACGGAAGAGGCTTCAGGGCCACCTCGGAATGGTCCAAGCATCGGACGCGCTTGGGGCGACTGCCAGTGCCAACCCCTTATCCCGCGATGCGTCCGATACACAGATGGTTCCAAGGCGGCCGAGGAGCCTCACCGCATAGCAATCGGGGGTGCGAGGCGAGGGATGGGGCGGGAAGGCCCCAACGGCTAGACGGAAGAGGCTTCAGGGCCGCCTAGGAATGGTCCAAGCATCGGACACGCTTGGGGCGACTACCAGTGACAGCCCCCTATCCCGCGATGCGTCCGATACGAAGATGGTTCCAAGGCGGCCGAGGAGCCTCACCGCATAGCAATCGGGGTGCGAGGTGGGGGATGCGGCGAGATGGCCCCAACGGCTAGACGGAAGAGGCCACAGGGCCGCGTCGGAATAGTCCAAGCATCGGACGCGCTTGGGGCGACTACCAGTGACAACCCCTTATCCCGCGATGCGTCCGATACGAAGATAGTTCCAAGGCGGCCGAGGAGCCTCACCGCATAGCAATCGGGGTGCGAGGTGGGGGATGCGGCGAGATGGCCCCAACGGCTAGACGGAAGAGGCTGCAGGGCCGCCTCGGAATAGTCCAAGCATCGGACGCGCTTGGGGCCACTACCAGTGACAACCCCTTATCCCGCAATGCGTCCGATACGAAGATAGTTCCAAGGCGGCCGAAGAGCCTCACCGCATAGCAATCGGGGTGCGAGGTGGGGGATGCGGCGAGATGGCCCCAACGGCTAGATGGAAGAGGCCACAGGGCCGCCTCGGAATAGTCCAAGCATCGGACGCGCTTGGGGCGACTACCAGTGACAACCCCTTATCCCGCGATGCGTCCGATACGAAGATAGTTCCCAGGCGGCCGAGGAGCCTCACCGCATAGCAATCGGGGTGCGAGGCGAGGGATGCGGCGAGATGGCCCCAAAGGCTAGACGGAAGAGGCTGCAGGGCTGCCTCGGAATAGTCCAAGCATCGGACGCGCTTGGGGCGACTACCACTGCCAACCCCTTATCCCGCGATGCGTCCGATACACAGATAGTTCCGAGGCGGCCGAGGAGGTGGGGGATGCAGCGAGATGGCCCCAACGGCTAGACGGAAGAGGCTGCAGGGCCGCCTCGGAATAGTCCAAGCATCGGACGCGCTTGGGGCGACTACCAGTGACAACCCCTTATCCCGCGATGCGTCCGATACACAGATAGTTCCGAGGCGGCCAAGGAGCCTCACCGCATAGCAATCGTGGTGCGAGGTGGGGGATGCGGCGAGATGGCCCCAACGGCTAGACGGAAGAGGCTGCAGGGCCGCCTCGGAATGGTCCAAGCATCGGATGCGCTTGGGGCGACTACCACTGCCAACCCCTTATCCCGCGATGCGTCCGATACACAGATAGTTCCAAGGCGGCCGAGGAGCCTCACAGCATAGCAATCAGGGTGCGAGGCGAGGGATGCGGCGAGAAAGCCCCAACGGCTAGAGGGAAGAGGCTTCAGGTCCGCCTCGGAATGGTCCAAGCATCGGACGCGCTTGGGGCGACTACCAGTGACAACCCCTTATCCCGCGACGCGTCCGATACACAGATAGTTCCAAGGCGGCCGAGGAGCCTCACCGCATAGCAATCGGGGTGCGAGGCGAGGGATGCGGCGAGAAGGACCCAACGGCTACACGGAAGAGGCTTCGGGGCCGCCTCGGAATGGTCCAAGCATCGGACGCGCTTGGGGCGACTACCAGTGACAACCCCTTATCCCGCGACGCGTCCGATACACAGATAGTTCCAAGGCGGCCGAGGAGCCTCACCGCATAGCAATCGGGGTGCGAGGCGAGGGATGCGGCGAGAAGGACCCAACGGCTACACGGAAGAGGCTTCGGGGCCGCCTCGGAATGGTCCAAGCATCGGACGCGCTTGGGGCGACTACCAGTGACAACCCCTTATCCCGCGACGCGTCCGATACACAGATAGTTCCAAGGCGGCCGAGGAGCCTCACCGCATAGCAATCGGGGTGCGAGGCGAGGGATGCGGCGAGAAGGACCCAACGGCTAGACGGAAGAGGCTTCGGGTCCGCCTCGGAATGGTCCAAGCATCGGACGCGCTTGGGGCGACTACCAGTGACAACCCCTTATCCCGCGACGCGTCCGATACACAGATAGTTCCAAGGCGGCCGAGGAGCCTCACCGCATAGCAATCGGGGTGCGAGGCGAGGGATGCGGCGAGAAGGACCCAACGGCTAGACGGAAGAGGCTTCGGGTCCGCCTCGGAATGGTCCAAGCATCGGACGCGCTTGGGGCGACTACCAGTGACAACCCCTTATCCCGCGACGCGTCCGATACACAGATAGTTCCAAGGCGGCCGAGGAGCCTCACCGCATAGCAATCGGGGTGCGAGGCGAGGGATGCGGCGAGAAGGACCCAACGGCTAGACGGAAGAGGCTTCGGGTCCGCCTCGGAATGGTCCAAGCATCGGACGCGCTTGGGGCGACTACCAGTGACAACCCCTTATCCCGCGACGCGTCCGATACACAGATAGTTCCGAGGCGGCCGAGGAGCCTCACCGCATAGCAATCGGGGTGCGAGGCGAAGGATGCGGCGAGAAGGACCCAACGGCTAGACGGAAGAGGCTTCGGGTCCGCCTCGGAATGGTCTAAGCATCGGACGCGCTTGGGGCGACTACCAGTGACAACCCCTTATCCCGCGACGCGTCCGATACACAGATAGTTCCAAGGCGGCCGAGGAGCCTCACCGCATAGCAATCGGGGTGCGAGGCGAGGGATGCGGCGAGAAGGACCCAACGGCTAGACGGAAGAGGCTTCAGGGCCGCCTCGGAATGGTCCAAGCATCGGACGCGCTTGGGGCGACTACCAATGACAACCCCTTATCCCGCGACGCGTCCGATACACAGATAGTTCCGAGGCGGCCGAGGAGCCTCACCGCATAGCAATCGGGGTGCGAGGCGAGGGATGCGGCGAGAAGGACCCAACGGCTAGACGGAAGAGGCTTCAGGGCCGCCTCGGAATGGTCCAAGCATCGGACGCGCTTGGGGCGACTACCAGTGACAACCCCTTATCCCGCGACGCGTCCGATACACAGATAGTTCCGAGGCGGCCGAGGAGCCTCACCGCATAGCAATCGGGGTGCGAGGCGAGGGATGCGGCGAGAAGGACCCAACGGCTAGACGGAAGAGGCTTCAGGGCCGCCTCGGAATGGTCCAAGCATCGGACGCGCTTGGGGCGACTACCGTTGCCAACCCCTTATCCCGCGATGCGTCTGATACACAGATAGTTCCGAGGCGGCCGAGGAGCCTCACCGCATAGCAATCGGGTTGCGAGGCAGATTATTGGGAAGGGAACCCCCTGGGATGCGGCTCAAGCAGTGCCCAAAGGGACTGGAATGCGGAATCACATCGAGAGACCCAAATGCTATACGAGGGCTCAAATCGAATTATCGATTTGGCCACGACATGGACGCATCGGAACGACTACCTTTGCCGAACCACTCGCAATTGCATCCATACCGAAACCAATAGACATTTCCGTTAGAGCCCTCGCATAGCATTCGGGAATCTCGCATGCCCCTCTAAATCGACCAATGCTGGCGCTCAATGAAAATCCGAGCGCTACCACCGTTCGAGCGCCAGCATTGGTCGAGTTAGAGGGGCACGGGGGAGAATGCTCCAGTCAACACCTCCCCTATATAAGTTATTTGTCCGATTCTCGCACAACCGTAGTCTGCCTCGTCGAATCAAACAACGGTCCCAGATTCCGACTTCCGTTCCGTAGAGACCCAAAAGCTAGATGGAGGCTCGCAAGAAAGAGAGTCGGCGCATAGCAATCGGGTTTCTCGAACGTTTAGGGACCGAGCTCACTTGCGGATAGGGCAAAATCCGCCAAGCAACCCAAAAGCTAGACGGGGGCTCGAATCGAATCGCCTAGGCGGCCACAACAACGACGTGTTGGATCGACTACCAGTGCCAAACCATTCAGCAAGACTAGTCTGTGTCGAGGCCGGATAGAGATTCTCAGAGAGCGCCCGCATAGCATTTAGGAGACCTGCCGCGTCCCTCACACTCGACAAATGGTGGTGCACGTTTATAAATCCGAGCGATCCCAACCCTTTCAAGCACCAACATCGGTCGAGATAGAGGGGCACGGAGGGGGCTGCGTGAGACAACACAGTCCCCTATATAAGTTATTTGTCCGATTCTCACACATCCGAAGAATGGTCATCAAATCGGACAACAGCCCAAACTTCCGACTTCCGTCCCAGAAAGCCCAAGAGCTATCTAAAACGTTCATGGCCGGAACTCGATCGCGGCTATACCAGTCCGCCAAGCAACCCAAAAGCTAGACTGGAGCTCTAGTCGAATCACCTCTGTGGCCATTGCAAGGACGTGTTGGAGCGACTACCATTGCCGAACCATTCCGCAGGTCGAGTCCATACCAAGGCCGCATAGAGATTCACGATGAGCTCCTGCATAGCAATCAGGAGACTTGCCGTGTCCATCACAATCGATAAATCCTGGTGCAAGATTTTTGCATCCGAGCGCTCCAACCAGTCGAGCACCAGCATCAATCGACATAAACGGGCACGGGGGGAGGATGCTCGAGAACACTACCTCCCCTATATAAGTTATTTGTCCGATTCTCAAGCAGCCGAAGTCTGGTCATCGAATCGGGTCAAAGACCACAACTTCCGACTTTACCCACAATGCAAGTCATCGAATCGAACATCGGCCCCCGAGTCGGACTCCATGCGTATGTCAGGTCATCGGACCCAAATTCCGCCTTCCTGCGCATGGCGGGCCATCAATATCAACTCGGTCATCGGACCCAAACTCCGCCTTTTTGCGTATGGCACGCCTTCAAATCGGTCATCGGACCCAAATTCCGCCTTCCTGTGCATGGCGGGCCATCAACATCAACTCGGTCATCGGACCCAAATTCCCCCTTTCTGCGCATGGCACGCCATCAACTCGGTCATCGGACCCAAATTCCGCCTTCCTGCGCATGGCAGGTCATCGGACACAAATTCAGACCTCGCCAATATGCCTACGTATCGAATCGGTCATCGGACCCAACTTCCGACTTCATCCATACTGTAGGGTCTTTGAGGTTGGCGCGGTGCGCTCAACCCAGGGAGTCGACCCATCGAAGCATACACCTCCCCTATATAAGCTATTTGTCCGATTCCCACACCTGTGTAGTTTGCACCTCTGACCAGGACATCGACCCCAACTTCCGAACTCGACTGCAACGACGGCACCAGCGCCTTGGTGCGCACCTTGCGACGCACAGTCCCAACATTCGCCTTCCTGCACATGGCAGGTCATCGGACCCAAATTCCGACCTCGCGAGTATGCCTACATATCGAATCGGTCATCGGACCCAACTTCCGACTTCATCCATACCGTAGGGTCTTTGAGGTTGGCGCGGTGCGCTCAACCCGGGGAGTCGACCCAACGAAGCATACACCTCCCCTATATAAGCTATTTGTCCGATTCCCACACCTGTGTAGTTTGCACCTCCGATCAAGACATCGACCCCAACTTCCGAACTCGCCTCCAACGACCGAACCAGCGCCTTGGTGCGCACCTTGCAACGCACAGTGCCAACATTCGCCTTCCTGCACGTGGCAGGTCATCGGACCCAAATTCCGACCTCGCGAGTATGCCTACATATCGAATCGGTCATCGGACCCAACTTCCGACTTCATCCATACCGTAGGGTCTTTGAGGTTGGCGCGGTGCGCTCAACCCGGGGAGTCGACCCAACGAAGCATACACCTCCCCTATATAAGCTATTTGTCCGATTCCCACACCTGTGTAGCTTGCACCTCCGATCAGGACATCGACCCCAACTTCCGAACTCGACTAAAAAGACCGCACCAGCGCCTTGGTGTGCACCTTGCAACGCACAGTGTCAACATTCGCCTTCCTGCACATGGCAGGTCATCGGACCCAAATTCCGACCTCATGAGCATACCTACTAATCGAATTGGTCATCGGACCCAACTTCCGACTTCATCCATACCGTAGGGTCTTTGAGGTTGGCGCGGTGCGCTCAACCTGGGGAGTCGACCCATCGAAGCATACACCTCCCCTATATAAGCTATTTGTCCGATTCCGACACCTGTGTAGTTTGCACCTCCGCTCAGGACATCGACCCCAACTTCCGAACTCGCCTGCAACGACCGAACCAGCGCCTTGGTGCGCACCAAAAGTGCGCACTTTTGGAGGGCACTTTTGTGCGCTCCAAAGGTGCGCACTTTTGGAGGGCACTTTTCTGCGCTCCAAAGGTGCGCACTTTTGGAGGGCACTTTTTGGAGGGCACTTTTCTGCGCTCCAAAGGTGCGCACTTTTGGAGGGCACTTTTTGGAGGGCACTTTTCTGCGCTCCAAAGGTGCGCACTTTTGGAGGGCACTTTTTGGAGGGCACTTTTCTGCGCTCCAAAGGTGCGCACTTTTGGAGGGCACTTTTTGGAGGGCACTTTTCTGCGCTCCAAAGGTGCGCACTTTTGGAGGGCACTTTTCTGCGCTCCAAAGGTGCGCACTTTTGGAGGGCACTTTTTGGAGGGCACTTTTCTGCGCTCCAAAGGTGCGCACTTTTGGAGGGCACTTTTTGGAGGGCACTTTTCTGCGCTCCAAAGGTGCGCACTTTTGGAGGGCACTTTTTGGAGGGCACTTTTCTGCGCTCCAAAGGTGCGCACTTTTGGAGGGCACTTTTGTGCACTCCAAAGGTGCGCACTTTTGGAGGGCACTTTTCCTGTGCTCCAAAGGTGCACACCTAGGTGAGCACCTTCGACCACACCTTGTAGCACACCAAACTCTGACTTTCGACTTCATCCGCAATGCAGGGTCTTTGAGGTTGGCGCAATGCGCACAACCAGGGGAGTCGACCCATCAAACCCAACACCTCCCCTATATAAGCTATTTGTCTGATTCTCATACATGCGTAGCCTGCAGGAGCAATTAGGACATCGACCCCAACTTTCGGCTTCTAAACGAAAACAAGGTCTTTGAGGTTGGTGTAATGCGAACAACTAGGGGAGTCAACCCATCAAACCCAACACCTCCCCTATATAAGCTATTTGTCTGATTCTCATACATGTGTAGTCTACAGGAGCAATTAGGACATCGACCCCAACTTTTGACTTCTTAACGAAAACAAGGTCTTTGAGGTTGACGTAATGCGCACAACCAGGGGAGTCGACCCATCAAACCCAACACCTCCCCTATATAAGCTATTTGTCCGATTCTCATACATGTGTAGCCTGCAGGAGCCATTAGGACATTGACCCCAACTTTTGACTTCTTAACGAAAACAAGGTCTTTGAGGTTGGCGTAATGCGCACAACCAAGGGAGTTGACCCATCAAACCCAACACCTCCCCTATATAAGCTATTTGTCTGATTCTCATACATGTGTAGCCTGCAACAACGATTAGGACATCCACCCCAACTTCTGAATTCGTCTGCGTTGACCGCACCAAAGGTGCACGCCTTGGTGCTCACCAAAATCCGACTTCCGACTTCTTCTGCTATGCGGGGTCTTTGAGGTTGGCGCAGTGCGCACAACCAGGGGAGTCAACCCACCGAATGCAACACCTCCCCTATATAAGCTATTTGTCTGATTCTCATACATGCGTAGACTGCAGCAATGATTAGGACATCCACCCCAACTTTTGACTTCTTAAACAAGACAGGGTCTTTGAAGTTGGTGCAGTGCACACAACCAGGGGAGTCGACCCATCAAACGCAACACCTCCCCTATATAAAGCTATTTGTCCGATTCTCATACGTGTAGTCTGCAGCAGCGATTAGGACATCGACCCCAACTTCCGAATTCGTTTGCATTGACCGCACCAAAGGTGCACGCCTTGGTGTGCACCCTGGAGTGCACTTTGGTGCTCACCTCGGTGCACACTTTGGTGTGCACCTCGGTGTGCACCAAAGGTGCGCACCTTGGAGCGCACCAAAGGTGTACACTTTGGAGCGCACCACATAGGGTCTTTGAGAGGTTGGCGCAGTGCGCACACCAAGGTGGGTGTTGAGGTGCGTGCCGAGGTGGGTGGGTGCTAGGGTGCGCTCCATGGTGGGTGCCAGGGTGGGTGCGTGCTAGGGTGGATTCCAAAGAGGGTCATAGGGTGGGTGCCAAGGTGGGTTGGTGATATAGTGGGTTCAAAGGTGGGTACTAGGGTGGGTTCCAAGGTGGGTCACAAGTTGGGTGCCAGGATGCGTGGGTGTTAGGTTGGGTGCCAAGGTGGGCTCCTGCGTGGGTGGGTGCTAGGGTGGGTTTCAAGGTGGACGCGAGGGCGGGTGCCAAGGTGGGTAACAAGTTGGGTGTTAGGATGGGTGAGTGCTAGAGTGGGTGCCAAGGTGGGTGGGTGCTAAGGTGGATGCCAAGGTGGTTCACAGGGTGGGTGGGTTCTAGGGTGAGTTCCAAGGTGGGTCACAGGTTCAGTGCTAGGGTGGGTGTCAAGGCGGGTGTCGAGGTGCCTGGGTGCTAGGGTGTGGATGCCAATGTGGGTCATAGGGTGGGTACTAGGGTGGGCTGCAATGTGGGTGCCAAGGTGGGTAACATGCTCGGTGGGTTCTAAATTGGGTGCCAGGGTGGGTGTGCACCCACCTTGCCCGAGGTGGGTGCCAAGGTGCCAGTGTGGGTGGGTGCTAAGGTGGATGCCAAGGTGGGTGAGAAGGTGGGTGATAGGTTGAGTGGTAGGATGGGTGGGTGCCAAGATGGGTCACAGGGTGGGTGCAAGGGTGGGTAGGTGCTAGGGTTGGTGTCAGGGTGGGTGGGTGCTAGGTTGGGTTCCAAGGTGGGTGCGAGGGTGAGTGTCAAGGTGGGTCACAGGTTAGGTGCTAGGATGGGTGAGTGCTAGGGTGCAAAGGTGCCAGGGTGGGTGCTAGGATGGGTCGATGCTAGGGTGAGTGGCAAGGTGGGTCCACAAGTGTCAAGGTGGGTGCCGAGGTGGGTGCCAAGTCGGCGACTGCTATGGTGGATGCCAAGGTGGGTCACGGGGTGGGTGCCAAGTTGCTAGGTTGGGTTCCAAGGTGGGTGCCAACGTGGGTGCTAGGGTGCGTGGGTTAAAGGGTGTGTCACAACGTGGGTGCCAGGATGGGTGCGCACCCACACTGGCCAAGACGGGTGCGGGTGCAAGGTTGGGTTCCAAGCCCGGTCACAGGCTGGGTGCTAGGATGGGTGGGTGCCAAGGTGGGCACCAGGGTGGGTGCACCCACCCTGGCCAAGGTGGGTCACGGGGTGGGTCCTAGGGTGGGTAACGGGGTGGGTACTAAGGTGCGTGCCAAGGTGGGTCATAGGGTGGGTGCCAAGGTGGGCACCAGGGTGGGTGTGCACCAACCCTAGCCAGGGTAGGTCACGGGGTGGTTGTCGGGGTGGGCGTCAAGGAGCCAAGGTGGGTGGCAAGTAGCCAAGTTGCGTGCCAAGGTGGGTGTCGGGGTGGGTGCCAAGGATCCAAGGTGGGTGCCAAGGAACCAAGGTGGGTGTCTGGGTGGGTGCCGAGGTGGGAGCCAGGGTGGGTCCCAAGGTGAGTGCAAAGGTGGGTGCCAGGGTCAAGGTGAGTGCCAATGTGGGTTCCAAGGTGCCAGGGTCAGGGTGAGTGCCAATGTGGGTTCAAAGGTGCTAAGTTGGGTGCGAGGTTGGGTGCGAGGGTGGGTGGGTGCCAAGGTGTGCTAGGTGGAAGCCCGGGTGGGTCGGCATCCCATGGGTGTCGAGTTGGGTGCCTGATGGGTGCTTCTTGTCAAGTTTTAGTCGTCGGGACTCATTTCGAGCCTTAGAGGTCGTTTCTTGTCCGGTTGCCCTGTCTTCGACCTGGGAACCCAATTTTGGTCCTCGGGTCCCATTTTTTTTTGTCTCGCATCCCACTTTTGGCCTGTGGCCTTTTCGGGGTCGATTCTCGTTTTGGGCATCAGAGCATGTTTCTTCTCCTAAAACCCAATATTTGTTTATTAAGTCTCGGAACACATTTTTGTTCTCGTGGACCCATCATGGGTCTTGGAACGCATTTGTGGTCCTTGGGTCCCATTTTGCATCCCGAAACTTGTGTTTTGGTGCTTGATCCCTATTTTGGGTGCCCACCTTGCACCAAGTGCGCACCCGGGGCAAACCGAGCGCCTTGGTGCACCAGGGCAAGATCGAGCGTGCACCCGAGGCGCCCCGAACATGCACCAAGGTGCACTCGGCCCACATGTGAGCGCAGGTCGTTGCGCCCGAGGTGGTGTGTGGGCACCGCGTTGCAGACGGGACACTGCACGCACACGACGCCCCCTCCAGGTGCACGCACGTAGGCCGGGCCGGGTGCACACCCGACGCCCTAGCAAGGTGCGCGCACCCGGGCAGGGCTCACACTTGGCGAACGGGGCGCACTTCGCGAGGGAGGGTGTGCACCTCGACGGGGGTGGGTGGCCGGGGTGGATTCGCACGTGGGTCGCGGTTTGCTAAGTACACACTGCGACAAGCTCATAACGGGTGCGATCATACCAGCGTTAGTGCACCGGATCCCATCAGAACTCCGCAGTTAAGCGCGCTTGGGCCGGAGTAGTACTGGGATGGGTGACCTCCCGGGAAGTCCCGGTGTTGCACCCTTTTTTAGTTTTTCGCCGGGCGTCGCAATGCTATTTGAATAAACCTTTTGCCCGTTTGCGTTCTCGTCGGGGCCGGGCCGGGCCGGGGTGCGCTGCCCGCACTACCGCGCGCGCGGGGGCGACACCGAGCGCGCACCCGAGGCGCCCCGAGCACACAGGCCACGGTGCAACCCGGGCGTTGTGCGCGCACCCCGGTGCGCCCGAGGTGCTGCGCGCGCACCCAGGTGAAATCGGTGTGCACCTCGGCCAGTGCGCGCTCGGTCGAGTCGCGCACGTTGGCCAAGGTGCACGGTGATGTTTCTTACTCTAAGGTTCCGCACCAGACGCCCGGGACAGGTGAGCGAAGCTGGGCGGGGCCGGGTGCGCGGCCGGGGCAGGTGCACGCAGCTGGAGAGAGCTTTGGAGCACACTTCGGAGCGCACCAATGATGCGCTCCATTCAAAAGTTTCCTGAAAAGGCAAAAAAAGTTGAGATTATAGAATTTCCCACTTGAGAGATTGTAAAAAAAAAAAATTTAAAATGAAGGAAACGCGGGTGCCAAGGTGTGCGCAGCCCAGCCAAGGTGTGCGCACCAAGGCGCCCACCCTGGCGAAGGTGCACGCAAGGTGCGCACCCGAGGCAAACCGGACAATTAACCCAACTTTCGACTTCGCGCGCACCTTGGAGCGCACTTCGGAGCGCTCCTTGGTGCGCACCAATCTTGGGCACCTCGGAGTGCACCATGGCGCCCACCAAGGTGCGCACCCGGGGCAAACCGAGCTCCGACTTCGTGCGCACCTTGGAGCGCACGAAAGGTGCGCACCATGGCGCCCACCAAGGTGCGCAGCCCAGCCAAGGCGTGCGCATCAAGGTGCGCACCCTGGCGAAGGTGCGCACCCGGGGCAAACCGAGCTCCGACTTCGTGCGCACCTTGGAGCGCACAAAAGGTGCGCAACCCAGCCAAGGTGTGCGCACCCCGGTCAAACCGAGCTCCGAATCGTGCGCACCAGAGGTGCACGCCATCGTGCGCACCTTGGAGCACACTTCGGAGCCCTCCTTGGTGCGCGCCGATGTTGCGCACCTCGGAGCGCACCCGGGGAAAACAATGCAATTAACCCGACTTTCGACTTCGTGGGCACCTCGGAGCGCTCTCGGGTTCGCACCTCGGAGCACACCGAGGTGCGCACCTTTGATGCGCTGCCTTCACCAATTTCCAGAAAAGGCAAGAAAACATTGAGAAGGTGTGCGCACCGAGGTGCCCACCCTGGCGAAGGTGCACGCGAGGTGCGCACCCGGGGCAAACCGGGCTCCGACTTCGTGCACGCCGCACCTTGGAGCACACTTCGGAGCGCTCCTTGGTGCGCACCAGGGCGCGCAACCCAGCCGAGGTGCCCACCCCGGCGAAGGTGCACGCGAGGTGCGCACCCGGGGCAAACCGGGCTCCGACTTCGTGCACGCCATGGTGCCCACCGCGGCGAAGGTGCACGCGAGGTGCGCACCCGGGGCAAACCGGGCTCCGACTTCGTGCACGCCGCACCTTGGAGCACACTTCGGAGCGCTCCTTGGTGCGCACCATGGTGCCCACCAGGGCGCGCAACCCCGCCGAAGGTGCACGCGAGGTGCGCACCCGGGGCAAACCGGGCTCCGACTTCGTGCACGCCGCACCTTGGAGCACACTTCGGAGCGCTCCTTGGTGCGCACCATGGTGCCCACCAGGGCGCGCAACCCCGCCGAAGGTGCACGCGAGGTGCGCACCCGGGGCAAACCGGGCTCCGACTTCGTGCACGCCATGGTGCGCACCGCGGCGAAGGTGCGCACCCGGGGCAAACCGGGCTCCGACTTCGTGCACGCCGCACCTTGGAGCACACTTCGGAGCGCTCCTTGGTGCGCACCAGGGCGCGCAACCCAGCCGAGGTGCCCACCCCGGCGAAGGTGCACGCGAGGTGCGTACCCGGGGCAAACCGGGCTCCGACTTCGTGCACGCCGCACCTTGGAGCACACTTCGGAGCGCTCCTTGGTGCGCACCATGGTGCCCACCAGGCCGCGCAACCCAGCCAAGGTGTGCGCACCAAGGTGCACGCGAGGTGCGCACCCGGGGCAAACCGGGGTCCGACTTCGTGCACGCCGCACCTTGGAGCACACATCGGGGCGCTCCCGGGTTCGCACCGGCGTTGCGCACCGTGGTGGGCACCTCGGAGCACACCAAGGTGGGCAGCGAGGTGCGCACCTTTGATGCGATGCCTTCACTAATTTCCATAAAAGGCAAAAAAAAAACGAGATTTTAAAATTTCCGTTTTGAAAGATAGTGAGAAAAAGGGAATGCTGGTGCCATCTTGAGCCCGCCCTGGTGCGCAGCCCAGCCAAGGTGTGCGCACCAAGGTGCCCACCCTGGCGAAGGTGCGCGCCCGGGCAATTAACCCAACTTCCAACTTCGCGCGCGCCAGGGTGGGAGCGCACCCAACAACCGGGCCTGGGAAGAGCCAATGCGAGAAACCCCACCAAACGCTCTGACAAAAAAAGAGGGGGCGCTCCAGTAACCCCGCTTCGGAGCGCACCCTGGGCAAACCCAGCCAAGGTGCCCACCCCGGCCAAGGTGCAGGCGAGGTGCGCACCCGGGGCAAACCGGGCTCCGACAACGTGCACGCCGCACCTTGGAGCACACTTCGTAGCGCTCCCGGGTGCGCACCTCAGAGCACACCAAGGTGGGCAGCGAGGTGCGCACCTTTGATGCGCTGCCTTCACTAATTTCCAGAAAAGGCAAAAAAAAAAGGAGATTTTAAAATTTCCGTTTTGAAAGATAGTGAAAAAAACGGAACGCGCGTGCCATCTTGAGCCCGCCCTGGTGCGCAGCCCAGGTAAGGTGCCCACCCTGGCAAAGGTGCGCACCCGGGCAATTAACCCTACTTCCGACTTCGTGCGCGCCAGGGTGGCAACCGGGCCTCGGAAGAGCCAATGCGAGAAACCCCACCAAACGCTCCGACAAAAAAAGAGGCGGCGCTCCAATAACCCCGCTTCGGAGCGCAGCCGGGGCAAACCCAGCCAAGGTGCCCACCCCGACGAAGGTGCACGCGAGGTGCGCACCCGGGGCAAACCGGGCTCCGACAACGTGCACGCAGCACCTTGGAGCACACTTCGAAGCACTCCCGGGTGCCCACCGGCGTTGCGCACCGTGGTGGGCAGCGAGGTGCGCACCTTTGATGCGCTGCCTTCACTAATTTCCAGAAAAAGGCAAAAAAAAATGAGATTTTAAAATTTCCGTTTTGAAAGATAGTGAAAAAAAAGGAACGCGGGTGCCATCTTGAGCCCGCCCTGGTGCGCAGCCCAGGCAAGGCATGCGCACCAAGGTGCCCACCCGAGGTGCACACCCGGGGCAAACCGGGCTCCGACTTCGTGCAGGCCGCACCTTGGAGCACACTTCGGAGCGCTCCTTGGTGCGCACCATGGTGCCCACCAGGGCGCGCAACCCAGCCAAGGTCTGCACACCAAGGTGCCCACCCCGGCGAAGGTGCACGCGAGGTGCGCACCCGGGGCAAACCGGGCTCCGACTTCGTGCACGCCATGGTGCCCACCGCGGCGAAGGTGCACGCGAGGTGCGCACCCGGGGCAAACCGGGCTCCGACTTCGTGCACGCCGCACCTTGGAGCACACTTCGGAGCGCTCCTTGGTGCGCACCATGGTGCCCACCAGGGCGCGCAACCCAGCCAAGGTGTGCGCACCAAGGTGCACGCGAGGTGCGCACCCGGGGCAAACCGGGGTCCGACTTCGTGCACGCCGCACCTTGGAGCACACATCGGAGCGCTCCCAGGTTCGCACCAGCGTTGCGCACCTTTGATGCGCTGCCTTCACTAATTTCCAGAAAAGGCAAAAAAAAACGAGATTTTAAAATTTCCGTTCTGAAAGATAGTGAAAAAAACGGAACGCGGGTGCCATCTTGAGCCCTTCCTGGTGCGCAGCCCAGGCAAGTTGTGCGCACCAAGGTGCCCACCCTGGCGGAGGTGCGCGCCCGGGGCAATCCGGGCTCCGACTTCGTGCACTGCATGGTGCCCACCAAGGCGCGCAACCCAGCCAAGGTGCCCACCGCAGCGAAGGTGCACGCGAGGTGCGCACCCGAGGTGCACA
>NW_026728872.1:252500-267500 GCF_030272615.1 Cryptomeria japonica
TGCAGCCAAGAAAGCAATCAGGGCTCGAGGCAAGGGATGCATCAAGGATAGCAATCATGTTGTGAGGCGAGATTCCAAAGGCTAAACGTGAGAGGCTGCAGGGTCGACTCAGAGAGGTCTATGCATGTGAGAGGCTGAAAGCAAGGTCGACTCGGAGCGGTCTATGCATCGGGCGCGCTTGGGGCGACTACCAGTGCCAACCCCTTATCCCGCGACGCGTCCGACAAAGAGAACGTTCCAAGGCGGCAGAGGAGGTTACCAGCCGAAGGATGCAGTAGCAATAACAGGTATAGTTCCGCGGCGGCCGAGAAGACTCACCGCATAGGAATCGGGATGCGAGGCGACGGATGCGGCGGGAAGGCCCCGACGGCTAAACGGAAGAGGCTGCAGGGCCGCCTCGGAATGGTCCAAGCATCGGATGCGATTGGGACGACTACCAGTGCCAACCCCTTATCCCGCGATGCGTCCGATACACAGATAGTTCCAAGGCGGCCGAGGAGCCTCACCGCATATCAATCGGGGTGCGAGGCGAGGGATGGGGCGGGAAGGCCCCAACGGCTAGACGGAAGAGGCTTCAGGGCCACCTCGGAATGGTCCAAGCATCGGACGCGCTTGGGGCGACTGCCAGTGCCAACCCCTTATCCCGCGATGCGTCCGATACACAGATGGTTCCAAGGCGGCCGAGGAGCCTCACCGCATAGCAATCGGGGGTGCGAGGCGAGGGATGGGGCGGGAAGGCCCCAACGGCTAGACGGAAGAGGCTTCAGGGCCGCCTAGGAATGGTCCAAGCATCGGACACGCTTGGGGCGACTACCAGTGACAGCCCCCTATCCCGCGATGCGTCCGATACGAAGATGGTTCCAAGGCGGCCGAGGAGCCTCACCGCATAGCAATCGGGGTGCGAGGTGGGGGATGCGGCGAGATGGCCCCAACGGCTAGACGGAAGAGGCCACAGGGCCGCGTCGGAATAGTCCAAGCATCGGACGCGCTTGGGGCGACTACCAGTGACAACCCCTTATCCAGCGATGCGTCCGATACGAAGATAGTTCCAAGGCGGCCGAGGAGCCTCACCGCATAGCAATCGGGGTGCGAGGTGGGGGATGCGGCGAGATGGCCCCAACGGCTAGACGGAAGAGGCTGCAGGGCCGCCTCGGAATAGTCCAAGCATCGGACGCGCTTGGGGCCACTACCAGTGACAACCCCTTATCCCGCAATGCGTCCGATACGAAGATAGTTCCAAGGCGGCCGAAGAGCCTCACCGCATAGCAATCGGGGTGCGAGGTGGGGGATGCGGCGAGATGGCCCCAACGGCTAGACGGAAGAGGCCACAGGGCCGCCTCGGAATAGTCCAAGCATCGGACGCGCTTGGGGCGACTACCAGTGACAACCCCTTATCCCGCGATGCGTCCGATACGAAGATAGTTCCCAGGCGGCCGAGGAGCCTCACCGCATAGCAATCGGGGTGCGAGGCGAGGGATGCGGCGAGATGGCCCCAAAGGCTAGACGGAAGAGGCTGCAGGGCTGCCTCGGAATAGTCCAAGCATCGGACGCGCTTGGGGCGACTACCACTGCCAACCCCTTATCCCGCGATGCGTCCGATACACAGATAGTTCCGAGGCGGCCGAGGAGGTGGGGGATGCAGCGAGATGGCCCCAACGGCTAGACGGAAGAGGCTGCAGGGCCGCCTCGGAATAGTCCAAGCATCGGACGCGCTTGGGGCGACTACCAGTGACAACCCCTTATCCCGCGATGCGTCCGATACACAGATAGTTCCGAGGCGGCCAAGGAGCCTCACCGCATAGCAATCGTGGTGCGAGGTGGGGGATGCGGCGAGATGGCCCCAACGGCTAGACGGAAGAGGCTGCAGGGCCGCCTCGGAATGGTCCAAGCATCGGATGCGCTTGGGGCGACTACCACTGCCAACCCCTTATCCCGCGATGCGTCCGATACACAGATAGTTCCAAGGCGGCCGAGGAGCCTCACAGCATAGCAATCAGGGTGCGAGGCGAGGGATGCGGCGAGAAAGCCCCAACGGCTAGAGGGAAGAGGCTTCAGGTCCGCCTCGGAATGGTCCAAGCATCGGACGCGCTTGGGGCGACTACCAGTGACAACCCCTTATCCCGCGACGCGTCCGATACACAGATAGTTCCAAGGCGGCCGAGGAGCCTCACCGCATAGCAATCGGGGTGCGAGGCGAGGGATGCGGCGAGAAGGACCCAACGGCTACACGGAAGAGGCTTCGGGGCCGCCTCGGAATGGTCCAAGCATCGGACGCGCTTGGGGCGACTACCAGTGACAACCCCTTATCCCGCGACGCGTCCGATACACAGATAGTTCCAAGGCGGCCGAGGAGCCTCACCGCATAGCAATCGGGGTGCGAGGCGAGGGATGCGGCGAGAAGGACCCAACGGCTACACGGAAGAGGCTTCGGGGCCGCCTCGGAATGGTCCAAGCATCGGACGCGCTTGGGGCGACTACCAGTGACAACCCCTTATCCCGCGACGCGTCCGATACACAGATAGTTCCAAGGCGGCCGAGGAGCCTCACCGCATAGCAATCGGGGTGCGAGGCGAGGGATGCGGCGAGAAGGACCCAACGGCTAGACGGAAGAGGCTTCGGGTCCGCCTCGGAATGGTCCAAGCATCGGACGCGCTTGGGGCGACTACCAGTGACAACCCCTTATCCCGCGACGCGTCCGATACACAGATAGTTCCAAGGCGGCCGAGGAGCCTCACCGCATAGCAATCGGGGTGCGAGGCGAGGGATGCGGCGAGAAGGACCCAACGGCTAGACGGAAGAGGCTTCGGGTCCGCCTCGGAATGGTCCAAGCATCGGACGCGCTTGGGGCGACTACCAGTGACAACCCCTTATCCCGCGACGCGTCCGATACACAGATAGTTCCAAGGCGGCCGAGGAGCCTCACCGCATAGCAATCGGGGTGCGAGGCGAGGGATGCGGCGAGAAGGACCCAACGGCTAGACGGAAGAGGCTTCGGGTCCGCCTCGGAATGGTCCAAGCATCGGACGCGCTTGGGGCGACTACCAGTGACAACCCCTTATCCCGCGACGCGTCCGATACACAGATAGTTCCGAGGCGGCCGAGGAGCCTCACCGCATAGCAATCGGGGTGCGAGGCGAAGGATGCGGCGAGAAGGACCCAACGGCTAGACGGAAGAGGCTTCGGGTCCGCCTCGGAATGGTCTAAGCATCGGACGCGCTTGGGGCGACTACCAGTGACAACCCCTTATCCCGCGACGCGTCCGATACACAGATAGTTCCAAGGCGGCCGAGGAGCCTCACCGCATAGCAATCGGGGTGCGAGGCGAGGGATGCGGCGAGAAGGACCCAACGGCTAGACGGAAGAGGCTTCAGGGCCGCCTCGGAATGGTCCAAGCATCGGACGCGCTTGGGGCGACTACCAATGACAACCCCTTATCCCGCGACGCGTCCGATACACAGATAGTTCCGAGGCGGCCGAGGAGCCTCACCGCATAGCAATCGGGGTGCGAGGCGAGGGATGCGGCGAGAAGGACCCAACGGCTAGACGGAAGAGGCTTCAGGGCCGCCTCGGAATGGTCCAAGCATCGGACGCGCTTGGGGCGACTACCAGTGACAACCCCTTATCCCGCGACGCGTCCGATACACAGATAGTTCCGAGGCGGCCGAGGAGCCTCACCGCATAGCAATCGGGGTGCGAGGCGAGGGATGCGGCGAGAAGGACCCAACGGCTAGACGGAAGAGGCTTCAGGGCCGCCTCGGAATGGTCCAAGCATCGGACGCGCTTGGGGCGACTACCGTTGCCAACCCCTTATCCCGCGATGCGTCTGATACACAGATAGTTCCGAGGCGGCCGAGGAGCCTCACCGCATAGCAATCGGGTTGCGAGGCAGATTATTGGGAAGGGAACCCCCTGGGATGCGGCTCAAGCAGTGCCCAAAGGGACTGGAATGCGGAATCACATCGAGAGACCCAAATGCTATACGAGGGCTCAAATCGAATTATCGATTTGGCCACGACATGGACGCATCGGAACGACTACCTTTGCCGAACCACTCGCAATTGCATCCATACCGAAACCAATAGACATTTCCGTTAGAGCCCTCGCATAGCATTCGGGAATCTCGCATGCCCCTCTAAATCGACCAATGCTGGCGCTCAATGAAAATCCGAGCGCTACCACCGTTCGAGCGCCAGCATTGGTCGAGTTAGAGGGGCACGGGGGAGAATGCTCCAGTCAACACCTCCCCTATATAAGTTATTTGTCCGATTCTCGCACAACCGTAGTCTGCCTCGTCGAATCAAACAACGGTCCCAGATTCCGACTTCCGTTCCGTAGAGACCCAAAAGCTAGATGGAGGCTCGCAAGAAAGAGAGTCGGCGCATAGCAATCGGGTTTCTCGAACGTTTAGGGACCGAGCTCACTTGCGGATAGGGCAAAATCCGCCAAGCAACCCAAAAGCTAGACGGGGGCTCGAATCGAATCGCCTAGGCGGCCACAACAACGACGTGTTGGATCGACTACCAGTGCCAAACCATTCAGCAAGACTAGTCTGTGTCGAGGCCGGATAGAGATTCTCAGAGAGCGCCCGCATAGCATTTAGGAGACCTGCCGCGTCCCTCACACTCGACAAATGGTGGTGCACGTTTATAAATCCGAGCGATCCCAACCCTTTCAAGCACCAACATCGGTCGAGATAGAGGGGCACGGAGGGGGCTGCGTGAGACAACACAGTCCCCTATATAAGTTATTTGTCCGATTCTCACACATCCGAAGAATGGTCATCAAATCGGACAACAGCCCAAACTTCCGACTTCCGTCCCAGAAAGCCCAAGAGCTATCTAAAACGTTCATGGCCGGAACTCGATCGCGGCTATACCAGTCCGCCAAGCAACCCAAAAGCTAGACTGGAGCTCTAGTCGAATCACCTCTGTGGCCATTGCAAGGACGTGTTGGAGCGACTACCATTGCCGAACCATTCCGCAGGTCGAGTCCATACCAAGGCCGCATAGAGATTCACGATGAGCTCCTGCATAGCAATCAGGAGACTTGCCGTGTCCATCACAATCGATAAATCCTGGTGCAAGATTTTTGCATCCGAGCGCTCCAACCAGTCGAGCACCAGCATCAATCGACATAAACGGGCACGGGGGGAGGATGCTCGAGAACACTACCTCCCCTATATAAGTTATTTGTCCGATTCTCAAGCAGCCGAAGTCTGGTCATCGAATCGGGTCAAAGACCACAACTTCCGACTTTACCCACAATGCAAGTCATCGAATCGAACATCGGCCCCCGAGTCGGACTCCATGCGTATGTCAGGTCATCGGACCCAAATTCCGCCTTCCTGCGCATGGCGGGCCATCAATATCAACTCGGTCATCGGACCCAAACTCCGCCTTTTTGCGTATGGCACGCCTTCAAATCGGTCATCGGACCCAAATTCCGCCTTCCTGTGCATGGCGGGCCATCAACATCAACTCGGTCATCGGACCCAAATTCCCCCTTTCTGCGCATGGCACGCCATCAACTCGGTCATCGGACCCAAATTCCGCCTTCCTGCGCATGGCAGGTCATCGGACACAAATTCAGACCTCGCCAATATGCCTACGTATCGAATCGGTCATCGGACCCAACTTCCGACTTCATCCATACTGTAGGGTCTTTGAGGTTGGCGCGGTGCGCTCAACCCAGGGAGTCGACCCATCGAAGCATACACCTCCCCTATATAAGCTATTTGTCCGATTCCCACACCTGTGTAGTTTGCACCTCTGACCAGGACATCGACCCCAACTTCCGAACTCGACTGCAACGACGGCACCAGCGCCTTGGTGCGCACCTTGCGACGCACAGTCCCAACATTCGCCTTCCTGCACATGGCAGGTCATCGGACCCAAATTCCGACCTCGCGAGTATGCCTACATATCGAATCGGTCATCGGACCCAACTTCCGACTTCATCCATACCGTAGGGTCTTTGAGGTTGGCGCGGTGCGCTCAACCCGGGGAGTCGACCCAACGAAGCATACACCTCCCCTATATAAGCTATTTGTCCGATTCCCACACCTGTGTAGTTTGCACCTCCGATCAAGACATCGACCCCAACTTCCGAACTCGCCTCCAACGACCGAACCAGCGCCTTGGTGCGCACCTTGCAACGCACAGTGCCAACATTCGCCTTCCTGCACGTGGCAGGTCATCGGACCCAAATTCCGACCTCGCGAGTATGCCTACATATCGAATCGGTCATCGGACCCAACTTCCGACTTCATCCATACCGTAGGGTCTTTGAGGTTGGCGCGGTGCGCTCAACCCGGGGAGTCGACCCAACGAAGCATACACCTCCCCTATATAAGCTATTTGTCCGATTCCCACACCTGTGTAGCTTGCACCTCCGATCAGGACATCGACCCCAACTTCCGAACTCGACTAAAAAGACCGCACCAGCGCCTTGGTGTGCACCTTGCAACGCACAGTGTCAACATTCGCCTTCCTGCACATGGCAGGTCATCGGACCCAAATTCCGACCTCATGAGCATACCTACTAATCGAATTGGTCATCGGACCCAACTTCCGACTTCATCCATACCGTAGGGTCTTTGAGGTTGGCGCGGTGCGCTCAACCTGGGGAGTCGACCCATCGAAGCATACACCTCCCCTATATAAGCTATTTGTCCGATTCCGACACCTGTGTAGTTTGCACCTCCGCTCAGGACATCGACCCCAACTTCCGAACTCGCCTGCAACGACCGAACCAGCGCCTTGGTGCGCACCAAAAGTGCGCACTTTTGGAGGGCACTTTTGTGCGCTCCAAAGGTGCGCACTTTTGGAGGGCACTTTTCTGCGCTCCAAAGGTGCGCACTTTTGGAGGGCACTTTTTGGAGGGCACTTTTCTGCGCTCCAAAGGTGCGCACTTTTGGAGGGCACTTTTTGGAGGGCACTTTTCTGCGCTCCAAAGGTGCGCACTTTTGGAGGGCACTTTTTGGAGGGCACTTTTCTGCGCTCCAAAGGTGCGCACTTTTGGAGGGCACTTTTTGGAGGGCACTTTTCTGCGCTCCAAAGGTGCGCACTTTTGGAGGGCACTTTTTGGAGGGCACTTTTCTGCGCTCCAAAGGTGCGCACTTTTGGAGGGCACTTTTCTGCGCTCCAAAGGTGCGCACTTTTGGAGGGCACTTTTTGGAGGGCACTTTTCTGCGCTCCAAAGGTGCGCACTTTTGGAGGGCACTTTTTGGAGCTCCAAAGGTGCGCACTTTTGGAGGGCACTTTTTGGAGGGCACTTTTCTGCGCTCCAAAGGTGCGCACTTTTGGAGGGCACTTTTGTGCACTCCAAAGGTGCGCACTTTTGGAGGGCACTTTTCCTGTGCTCCAAAGGTGCACACCTAGGTGAGCACCTTCGACCACACCTTGTAGCACACCAAACTCTGACTTTCGACTTCATCCGCAATGCAGGGTCTTTGAGGTTGGCGCAATGCGCACAACCAGGGGAGTCGACCCATCAAACCCAACACCTCCCCTATATAAGCTATTTGTCTGATTCTCATACATGCGTAGCCTGCAGGAGCAATTAGGACATCGACCCCAACTTTCGGCTTCTAAACGAAAACAAGGTCTTTGAGGTTGGTGTAATGCGAACAACTAGGGGAGTCAACCCATCAAACCCAACACCTCCCCTATATAAGCTATTTGTCTGATTCTCATACATGTGTAGTCTACAGGAGCAATTAGGACATCGACCCCAACTTTTGACTTCTTAACGAAAACAAGGTCTTTGAGGTTGACGTAATGCGCACAACCAGGGGAGTCGACCCATCAAACCCAACACCTCCCCTATATAAGCTATTTGTCCGATTCTCATACATGTGTAGCCTGCAGGAGCCATTAGGACATTGACCCCAACTTTTGACTTCTTAACGAAAACAAGGTCTTTGAGGTTGGCGTAATGCGCACAACCAAGGGAGTTGACCCATCAAACCCAACACCTCCCCTATATAAGCTATTTGTCTGATTCTCATACATGTGTAGCCTGCAACAACGATTAGGACATCCACCCCAACTTCTGAATTCGTCTGCGTTGACCGCACCAAAGGTGCACGCCTTGGTGCTCACCAAAATCCGACTTCCGACTTCTTCTGCTATGCGGGGTCTTTGAGGTTGGCGCAGTGCGCACAACCAGGGGAGTCAACCCACCGAATGCAACACCTCCCCTATATAAGCTATTTGTCTGATTCTCATACATGCGTAGACTGCAGCAATGATTAGGACATCCACCCCAACTTTTGACTTCTTAAACAAGACAGGGTCTTTGAAGTTGGTGCAGTGCACACAACCAGGGGAGTCGACCCATCAAACGCAACACCTCCCCTATATAAAGCTATTTGTCCGATTCTCATACGTGTAGTCTGCAGCAGCGATTAGGACATCGACCCCAACTTCCGAATTCGTTTGCATTGACCGCACCAAAGGTGCACGCCTTGGTGTGCACCCTGGAGTGCACTTTGGTGCTCACCTCGGTGCACACTTTGGTGTGCACCTCGGTGTGCACCAAAGGTGCGCACCTTGGAGCGCACCAAAGGTGTACACTTTGGAGCGCACCACATAGGGTCTTTGAGAGGTTGGCGCAGTGCGCACACCAAGGTGGGTGTTGAGGTGCGTGCCGAGGTGGGTGGGTGCTAGGGTGCGCTCCATGGTGGGTGCCAGGGTGGGTGCGTGCTAGGGTGGATTCCAAAGAGGGTCATAGGGTGGGTGCCAAGGTGGGTTGGTGATATAGTGGGTTCAAAGGTGGGTACTAGGGTGGGTTCCAAGGTGGGTCACAAGTTGGGTGCCAGGATGCGTGGGTGTTAGGTTGGGTGCCAAGGTGGGCTCCTGCGTGGGTGGGTGCTAGGGTGGGTTTCAAGGTGGACGCGAGGGCGGGTGCCAAGGTGGGTAACAAGTTGGGTGTTAGGATGGGTGAGTGCTAGAGTGGGTGCCAAGGTGGGTGGGTGCTAAGGTGGATGCCAAGGTGGTTCACAGGGTGGGTGGGTTCTAGGGTGAGTTCCAAGGTGGGTCACAGGTTCAGTGCTAGGGTGGGTGTCAAGGCGGGTGTCGAGGTGCCTGGGTGCTAGGGTGTGGATGCCAATGTGGGTCATAGGGTGGGTACTAGGGTGGGCTGCAATGTGGGTGCCAAGGTGGGTAACATGCTCGGTGGGTTCTAAATTGGGTGCCAGGGTGGGTGTGCACCCACCTTGCCCGAGGTGGGTGCCAAGGTGCCAGTGTGGGTGGGTGCTAAGGTGGATGCCAAGGTGGGTGAGAAGGTGGGTGATAGGTTGAGTGGTAGGATGGGTGGGTGCCAAGATGGGTCACAGGGTGGGTGCAAGGGTGGGTAGGTGCTAGGGTTGGTGTCAGGGTGGGTGGGTGCTAGGTTGGGTTCCAAGGTGGGTGCGAGGGTGAGTGTCAAGGTGGGTCACAGGTTAGGTGCTAGGATGGGTGAGTGCTAGGGTGCAAAGGTGCCAGGGTGGGTGCTAGGATGGGTCGATGCTAGGGTGAGTGGCAAGGTGGGTCCACAAGTGTCAAGGTGGGTGCCGAGGTGGGTGCCAAGTCGGCGACTGCTATGGTGGATGCCAAGGTGGGTCACGGGGTGGGTGCCAAGTTGCTAGGTTGGGTTCCAAGGTGGGTGCCAACGTGGGTGCTAGGGTGCGTGGGTTAAAGGGTGTGTCACAACGTGGGTGCCAGGATGGGTGCGCACCCACACTGGCCAAGACGGGTGCGGGTGCAAGGTTGGGTTCCAAGCCCGGTCACAGGCTGGGTGCTAGGATGGGTGGGTGCCAAGGTGGGCACCAGGGTGGGTGCACCCACCCTGGCCAAGGTGGGTCACGGGGTGGGTCCTAGGGTGGGTAACGGGGTGGGTACTAAGGTGCGTGCCAAGGTGGGTCATAGGGTGGGTGCCAAGGTGGGCACCAGGGTGGGTGTGCACCAACCCTAGCCAGGGTAGGTCACGGGGTGGTTGTCGGGGTGGGCGTCAAGGAGCCAAGGTGGGTGGCAAGTAGCCAAGTTGCGTGCCAAGGTGGGTGTCGGGGTGGGTGCCAAGGATCCAAGGTGGGTGCCAAGGAACCAAGGTGGGTGTCTGGGTGGGTGCCGAGGTGGGAGCCAGGGTGGGTCCCAAGGTGAGTGCAAAGGTGGGTGCCAGGGTCAAGGTGAGTGCCAATGTGGGTTCCAAGGTGCCAGGGTCAGGGTGAGTGCCAATGTGGGTTCAAAGGTGCTAAGTTGGGTGCGAGGTTGGGTGCGAGGGTGGGTGGGTGCCAAGGTGTGCTAGGTGGAAGCCCGGGTGGGTCGGCATCCCATGGGTGTCGAGTTGGGTGCCTGATGGGTGCTTCTTGTCAAGTTTTAGTCGTCGGGACTCATTTCGAGCCTTAGAGGTCGTTTCTTGTCCGGTTGCCCTGTCTTCGACCTGGGAACCCAATTTTGGTCCTCGGGTCCCATTTTTTTTTGTCTCGCATCCCACTTTTGGCCTGTGGCCTTTTCGGGGTCGATTCTCGTTTTGGGCATCAGAGCATGTTTCTTCTCCTAAAACCCAATATTTGTTTATTAAGTCTCGGAACACATTTTTGTTCTCGTGGACCCATCATGGGTCTTGGAACGCATTTGTGGTCCTTGGGTCCCATTTTGCATCCCGAAACTTGTGTTTTGGTGCTTGATCCCTATTTTGGGTGCCCACCTTGCACCAAGTGCGCACCCGGGGCAAACCGAGCGCCTTGGTGCACCAGGGCAAGATCGAGCGTGCACCCGAGGCGCCCCGAACATGCACCAAGGTGCACTCGGCCCACATGTGAGCGCAGGTCGTTGCGCCCGAGGTGGTGTGTGGGCACCGCGTTGCAGACGGGACACTGCACGCACACGACGCCCCCTCCAGGTGCACGCACGTAGGCCGGGCCGGGTGCACACCCGACGCCCTAGCAAGGTGCGCGCACCCGGGCAGGGCTCACACTTGGCGAACGGGGCGCACTTCGCGAGGGAGGGTGTGCACCTCGACGGGGGTGGGTGGCCGGGGTGGATTCGCACGTGGGTCGCGGTTTGCTAAGTACACACTGCGACAAGCTCATAACGGGTGCGATCATACCAGCGTTAGTGCACCGGATCCCATCAGAACTCCGCAGTTAAGCGCGCTTGGGCCGGAGTAGTACTGGGATGGGTGACCTCCCGGGAAGTCCCGGTGTTGCACCCTTTTTTAGTTTTTCGCCGGGCGTCGCAATGCTATTTGAATAAACCTTTTGCCCGTTTGCGTTCTCGTCGGGGCCGGGCCGGGCCGGGGTGCGCTGCCCGCACTACCGCGCGCGCGGGGGCGACACCGAGCGCGCACCCGAGGCGCCCCGAGCACACAGGCCACGGTGCAACCCGGGCGTTGTGCGCGCACCCCGGTGCGCCCGAGGTGCTGCGCGCGCACCCAGGTGAAATCGGTGTGCACCTCGGCCAGTGCGCGCTCGGTCGAGTCGCGCACGTTGGCCAAGGTGCACGGTGATGTTTCTTACTCTAAGGTTCCGCACCAGACGCCCGGGACAGGTGAGCGAAGCTGGGCGGGGCCGGGTGCGCGGCCGGGGCAGGTGCACGCAGCTGGAGAGAGCTTTGGAGCACACTTCGGAGCGCACCAATGATGCGCTCCATTCAAAAGTTTCCTGAAAAGGCAAAAAAAGTTGAGATTATAGAATTTCCCACTTGAGAGATTGTAAAAAAAAAAAATTTAAAATGAAGGAAACGCGGGTGCCAAGGTGTGCGCAGCCCAGCCAAGGTGTGCGCACCAAGGCGCCCACCCTGGCGAAGGTGCACGCAAGGTGCGCACCCGAGGCAAACCGGACAATTAACCCAACTTTCGACTTCGCGCGCACCTTGGAGCGCACTTCGGAGCGCTCCTTGGTGCGCACCAATCTTGGGCACCTCGGAGTGCACCATGGCGCCCACCAAGGTGCGCACCCGGGGCAAACCGAGCTCCGACTTCGTGCGCACCTTGGAGCGCACGAAAGGTGCGCACCATGGCGCCCACCAAGGTGCGCAGCCCAGCCAAGGCGTGCGCATCAAGGTGCGCACCCTGGCGAAGGTGCGCACCCGGGGCAAACCGAGCTCCGACTTCGTGCGCACCTTGGAGCGCACAAAAGGTGCGCAACCCAGCCAAGGTGTGCGCACCCCGGTCAAACCGAGCTCCGAATCGTGCGCACCAGAGGTGCACGCCATCGTGCGCACCTTGGAGCACACTTCGGAGCCCTCCTTGGTGCGCGCCGATGTTGCGCACCTCGGAGCGCACCCGGGGAAAACAATGCAATTAACCCGACTTTCGACTTCGTGGGCACCTCGGAGCGCTCTCGGGTTCGCACCTCGGAGCACACCGAGGTGCGCACCTTTGATGCGCTGCCTTCACCAATTTCCAGAAAAGGCAAGAAAACATTGAGAAGGTGTGCGCACCGAGGTGCCCACCCTGGCGAAGGTGCACGCGAGGTGCGCACCCGGGGCAAACCGGGCTCCGACTTCGTGCACGCCGCACCTTGGAGCACACTTCGGAGCGCTCCTTGGTGCGCACCAGGGCGCGCAACCCAGCCGAGGTGCCCACCCCGGCGAAGGTGCACGCGAGGTGCGCACCCGGGGCAAACCGGGCTCCGACTTCGTGCACGCCATGGTGCCCACCGCGGCGAAGGTGCACGCGAGGTGCGCACCCGGGGCAAACCGGGCTCCGACTTCGTGCACGCCGCACCTTGGAGCACACTTCGGAGCGCTCCTTGGTGCGCACCATGGTGCCCACCAGGGCGCGCAACCCCGCCGAAGGTGCACGCGAGGTGCGCACCCGGGGCAAACCGGGCTCCGACTTCGTGCACGCCGCACCTTGGAGCACACTTCGGAGCGCTCCTTGGTGCGCACCATGGTGCCCACCAGGGCGCGCAACCCCGCCGAAGGTGCACGCGAGGTGCGCACCCGGGGCAAACCGGGCTCCGACTTCGTGCACGCCATGGTGCGCACCGCGGCGAAGGTGCGCACCCGGGGCAAACCGGGCTCCGACTTCGTGCACGCCGCACCTTGGAGCACACTTCGGAGCGCTCCTTGGTGCGCACCAGGGCGCGCAACCCAGCCGAGGTGCCCACCCCGGCGAAGGTGCACGCGAGGTGCGTACCCGGGGCAAACCGGGCTCCGACTTCGTGCACGCCGCACCTTGGAGCACACTTCGGAGCGCTCCTTGGTGCGCACCATGGTGCCCACCAGGCCGCGCAACCCAGCCAAGGTGTGCGCACCAAGGTGCACGCGAGGTGCGCACCCGGGGCAAACCGGGGTCCGACTTCGTGCACGCCGCACCTTGGAGCACACATCGGGGCGCTCCCGGGTTCGCACCGGCGTTGCGCACCGTGGTGGGCACCTCGGAGCACACCAAGGTGGGCAGCGAGGTGCGCACCTTTGATGCGATGCCTTCACTAATTTCCATAAAAGGCAAAAAAAAAACGAGATTTTAAAATTTCCGTTTTGAAAGATAGTGAGAAAAAGGGAATGCTGGTGCCATCTTGAGCCCGCCCTGGTGCGCAGCCCAGCCAAGGTGTGCGCACCAAGGTGCCCACCCTGGCGAAGGTGCGCGCCCGGGCAATTAACCCAACTTCCAACTTCGCGCGCGCCAGGGTGGGAGCGCACCCAACAACCGGGCCTGGGAAGAGCCAATGCGAGAAACCCCACCAAACGCTCTGACAAAAAAAGAGGGGGCGCTCCAGTAACCCCGCTTCGGAGCGCACCCTGGGCAAACCCAGCCAAGGTGCCCACCCCGGCCAAGGTGCAGGCGAGGTGCGCACCCGGGGCAAACCGGGCTCCGACAACGTGCACGCCGCACCTTGGAGCACACTTCGTAGCGCTCCCGGGTGCGCACCTCAGAGCACACCAAGGTGGGCAGCGAGGTGCGCACCTTTGATGCGCTGCCTTCACTAATTTCCAGAAAAGGCAAAAAAAAAAGGAGATTTTAAAATTTCCGTTTTGAAAGATAGTGAAAAAAACGGAACGCGCGTGCCATCTTGAGCCCGCCCTGGTGCGCAGCCCAGGTAAGGTGCCCACCCTGGCAAAGGTGCGCACCCGGGCAATTAACCCTACTTCCGACTTCGTGCGCGCCAGGGTGGCAACCGGGCCTCGGAAGAGCCAATGCGAGAAACCCCACCAAACGCTCCGACAAAAAAAGAGGCGGCGCTCCAATAACCCCGCTTCGGAGCGCAGCCGGGGCAAACCCAGCCAAGGTGCCCACCCCGACGAAGGTGCACGCGAGGTGCGCACCCGGGGCAAACCGGGCTCCGACAACGTGCACGCAGCACCTTGGAGCACACTTCGAAGCACTCCCGGGTGCCCACCGGCGTTGCGCACCGTGGTGGGCAGCGAGGTGCGCACCTTTGATGCGCTGCCTTCACTAATTTCCAGAAAAAGGCAAAAAAAAATGAGATTTTAAAATTTCCGTTTTGAAAGATAGTGAAAAAAAAGGAACGCGGGTGCCATCTTGAGCCCGCCCTGGTGCGCAGCCCAGGCAAGGCATGCGCACCAAGGTGCCCACCCGAGGTGCACACCCGGGGCAAACCGGGCTCCGACTTCGTGCAGGCCGCACCTTGGAGCACACTTCGGAGCGCTCCTTGGTGCGCACCATGGTGCCCACCAGGGCGCGCAACCCAGCCAAGGTCTGCACACCAAGGTGCCCACCCCGGCGAAGGTGCACGCGAGGTGCGCACCCGGGGCAAACCGGGCTCCGACTTCGTGCACGCCATGGTGCCCACCGCGGCGAAGGTGCACGCGAGGTGCGCACCCGGGGCAAACCGGGCTCCGACTTCGTGCACGCCGCACCTTGGAGCACACTTCGGAGCGCTCCTTGGTGCGCACCATGGTGCCCACCAGGGCGCGCAACCCAGCCAAGGTGTGCGCACCAAGGTGCACGCGAGGTGCGCACCCGGGGCAAACCGGGGTCCGACTTCGTGCACGCCGCACCTTGGAGCACACATCGGAGCGCTCCCAGGTTCGCACCAGCGTTGCGCACCTT
>NW_026728872.1:277500-292500 GCF_030272615.1 Cryptomeria japonica
AACCCCTTATCCCGCGGTGCGTCCGACACACAGAAATTTCCAAGGCGGCCAAGGAGCCTCCCCGCATAGCAATCGGGGTGTGAGGTTACGGATGCAGCATTGATAGCAATCGAGGTGTGAGGCGAAGGATGCAGAAGTGAGAGCCGAGGGATGTAGCAGAGATAGCAATCGGGGTGTGTGATGCAGAAGAGATAGCAATCGAGGTGTGCGGTGGGAAGGGCCCAGCAGCCAGAATGCATGAAGCGACGGATGAAGCAGTGATGACAACCGGGCTGTGAGGAGAGGAGGGATGCAGCCAAGAAAGCAATCAGGGCTCGAGGCAAGGGATGCATCAAGGATAGCAATCATGTTGTGAGGCGAGATTCCAAAGGCTAAACGTGAGAGGCTGCAGGGTCGACTCAGAGAGGTCTATGCATGTGAGAGGCTGAAAGCAAGGTCGACTCGGAGCGGTCTATGCATCGGGCGCGCTTGGGGCGACTACCAGTGCCAACCCCTTATCCCGCGACGCGTCCGACAAAGAGAACGTTCCAAGGCGGCAGAGGAGGTTACCAGCCGAAGGATGCAGTAGCAATAACAGGTATAGTTCCGCGGCGGCCGAGAAGACTCACCGCATAGGAATCGGGATGCGAGGCGACGGATGCGGCGGGAAGGCCCCGACGGCTAAACGGAAGAGGCTGCAGGGCCGCCTCGGAATGGTCCAAGCATCGGATGCGATTGGGACGACTACCAGTGCCAACCCCTTATCCCGCGATGCGTCCGATACACAGATAGTTCCAAGGCGGCCGAGGAGCCTCACCGCATATCAATCGGGGTGCGAGGCGAGGGATGGGGCGGGAAGGCCCCAACGGCTAGACGGAAGAGGCTTCAGGGCCACCTCGGAATGGTCCAAGCATCGGACGCGCTTGGGGCGACTGCCAGTGCCAACCCCTTATCCCGCGATGCGTCCGATACACAGATGGTTCCAAGGCGGCCGAGGAGCCTCACCGCATAGCAATCGGGGGTGCGAGGCGAGGGATGGGGCGGGAAGGCCCCAACGGCTAGACGGAAGAGGCTTCAGGGCCGCCTAGGAATGGTCCAAGCATCGGACACGCTTGGGGCGACTACCAGTGACAGCCCCCTATCCCGCGATGCGTCCGATACGAAGATGGTTCCAAGGCGGCCGAGGAGCCTCACCGCATAGCAATCGGGGTGCGAGGTGGGGGATGCGGCGAGATGGCCCCAACGGCTAGACGGAAGAGGCCACAGGGCCGCGTCGGAATAGTCCAAGCATCGGACGCGCTTGGGGCGACTACCAGTGACAACCCCTTATCCAGCGATGCGTCCGATACGAAGATAGTTCCAAGGCGGCCGAGGAGCCTCACCGCATAGCAATCGGGGTGCGAGGTGGGGGATGCGGCGAGATGGCCCCAACGGCTAGACGGAAGAGGCTGCAGGGCCGCCTCGGAATAGTCCAAGCATCGGACGCGCTTGGGGCCACTACCAGTGACAACCCCTTATCCCGCAATGCGTCCGATACGAAGATAGTTCCAAGGCGGCCGAAGAGCCTCACCGCATAGCAATCGGGGTGCGAGGTGGGGGATGCGGCGAGATGGCCCCAACGGCTAGACGGAAGAGGCCACAGGGCCGCCTCGGAATAGTCCAAGCATCGGACGCGCTTGGGGCGACTACCAGTGACAACCCCTTATCCCGCGATGCGTCCGATACGAAGATAGTTCCCAGGCGGCCGAGGAGCCTCACCGCATAGCAATCGGGGTGCGAGGCGAGGGATGCGGCGAGATGGCCCCAAAGGCTAGACGGAAGAGGCTGCAGGGCTGCCTCGGAATAGTCCAAGCATCGGACGCGCTTGGGGCGACTACCACTGCCAACCCCTTATCCCGCGATGCGTCCGATACACAGATAGTTCCGAGGCGGCCGAGGAGGTGGGGGATGCAGCGAGATGGCCCCAACGGCTAGACGGAAGAGGCTGCAGGGCCGCCTCGGAATAGTCCAAGCATCGGACGCGCTTGGGGCGACTACCAGTGACAACCCCTTATCCCGCGATGCGTCCGATACACAGATAGTTCCGAGGCGGCCAAGGAGCCTCACCGCATAGCAATCGTGGTGCGAGGTGGGGGATGCGGCGAGATGGCCCCAACGGCTAGACGGAAGAGGCTGCAGGGCCGCCTCGGAATGGTCCAAGCATCGGATGCGCTTGGGGCGACTACCACTGCCAACCCCTTATCCCGCGATGCGTCCGATACACAGATAGTTCCAAGGCGGCCGAGGAGCCTCACAGCATAGCAATCAGGGTGCGAGGCGAGGGATGCGGCGAGAAAGCCCCAACGGCTAGAGGGAAGAGGCTTCAGGTCCGCCTCGGAATGGTCCAAGCATCGGACGCGCTTGGGGCGACTACCAGTGACAACCCCTTATCCCGCGACGCGTCCGATACACAGATAGTTCCAAGGCGGCCGAGGAGCCTCACCGCATAGCAATCGGGGTGCGAGGCGAGGGATGCGGCGAGAAGGACCCAACGGCTACACGGAAGAGGCTTCGGGGCCGCCTCGGAATGGTCCAAGCATCGGACGCGCTTGGGGCGACTACCAGTGACAACCCCTTATCCCGCGACGCGTCCGATACACAGATAGTTCCAAGGCGGCCGAGGAGCCTCACCGCATAGCAATCGGGGTGCGAGGCGAGGGATGCGGCGAGAAGGACCCAACGGCTACACGGAAGAGGCTTCGGGGCCGCCTCGGAATGGTCCAAGCATCGGACGCGCTTGGGGCGACTACCAGTGACAACCCCTTATCCCGCGACGCGTCCGATACACAGATAGTTCCAAGGCGGCCGAGGAGCCTCACCGCATAGCAATCGGGGTGCGAGGCGAGGGATGCGGCGAGAAGGACCCAACGGCTAGACGGAAGAGGCTTCGGGTCCGCCTCGGAATGGTCCAAGCATCGGACGCGCTTGGGGCGACTACCAGTGACAACCCCTTATCCCGCGACGCGTCCGATACACAGATAGTTCCAAGGCGGCCGAGGAGCCTCACCGCATAGCAATCGGGGTGCGAGGCGAGGGATGCGGCGAGAAGGACCCAACGGCTAGACGGAAGAGGCTTCGGGTCCGCCTCGGAATGGTCCAAGCATCGGACGCGCTTGGGGCGACTACCAGTGACAACCCCTTATCCCGCGACGCGTCCGATACACAGATAGTTCCAAGGCGGCCGAGGAGCCTCACCGCATAGCAATCGGGGTGCGAGGCGAGGGATGCGGCGAGAAGGACCCAACGGCTAGACGGAAGAGGCTTCGGGTCCGCCTCGGAATGGTCCAAGCATCGGACGCGCTTGGGGCGACTACCAGTGACAACCCCTTATCCCGCGACGCGTCCGATACACAGATAGTTCCGAGGCGGCCGAGGAGCCTCACCGCATAGCAATCGGGGTGCGAGGCGAAGGATGCGGCGAGAAGGACCCAACGGCTAGACGGAAGAGGCTTCGGGTCCGCCTCGGAATGGTCTAAGCATCGGACGCGCTTGGGGCGACTACCAGTGACAACCCCTTATCCCGCGACGCGTCCGATACACAGATAGTTCCAAGGCGGCCGAGGAGCCTCACCGCATAGCAATCGGGGTGCGAGGCGAGGGATGCGGCGAGAAGGACCCAACGGCTAGACGGAAGAGGCTTCAGGGCCGCCTCGGAATGGTCCAAGCATCGGACGCGCTTGGGGCGACTACCAATGACAACCCCTTATCCCGCGACGCGTCCGATACACAGATAGTTCCGAGGCGGCCGAGGAGCCTCACCGCATAGCAATCGGGGTGCGAGGCGAGGGATGCGGCGAGAAGGACCCAACGGCTAGACGGAAGAGGCTTCAGGGCCGCCTCGGAATGGTCCAAGCATCGGACGCGCTTGGGGCGACTACCAGTGACAACCCCTTATCCCGCGACGCGTCCGATACACAGATAGTTCCGAGGCGGCCGAGGAGCCTCACCGCATAGCAATCGGGGTGCGAGGCGAGGGATGCGGCGAGAAGGACCCAACGGCTAGACGGAAGAGGCTTCAGGGCCGCCTCGGAATGGTCCAAGCATCGGACGCGCTTGGGGCGACTACCGTTGCCAACCCCTTATCCCGCGATGCGTCTGATACACAGATAGTTCCGAGGCGGCCGAGGAGCCTCACCGCATAGCAATCGGGTTGCGAGGCAGATTATTGGGAAGGGAACCCCCTGGGATGCGGCTCAAGCAGTGCCCAAAGGGACTGGAATGCGGAATCACATCGAGAGACCCAAATGCTATACGAGGGCTCAAATCGAATTATCGATTTGGCCACGACATGGACGCATCGGAACGACTACCTTTGCCGAACCACTCGCAATTGCATCCATACCGAAACCAATAGACATTTCCGTTAGAGCCCTCGCATAGCATTCGGGAATCTCGCATGCCCCTCTAAATCGACCAATGCTGGCGCTCAATGAAAATCCGAGCGCTACCACCGTTCGAGCGCCAGCATTGGTCGAGTTAGAGGGGCACGGGGGAGAATGCTCCAGTCAACACCTCCCCTATATAAGTTATTTGTCCGATTCTCGCACAACCGTAGTCTGCCTCGTCGAATCAAACAACGGTCCCAGATTCCGACTTCCGTTCCGTAGAGACCCAAAAGCTAGATGGAGGCTCGCAAGAAAGAGAGTCGGCGCATAGCAATCGGGTTTCTCGAACGTTTAGGGACCGAGCTCACTTGCGGATAGGGCAAAATCCGCCAAGCAACCCAAAAGCTAGACGGGGGCTCGAATCGAATCGCCTAGGCGGCCACAACAACGACGTGTTGGATCGACTACCAGTGCCAAACCATTCAGCAAGACTAGTCTGTGTCGAGGCCGGATAGAGATTCTCAGAGAGCGCCCGCATAGCATTTAGGAGACCTGCCGCGTCCCTCACACTCGACAAATGGTGGTGCACGTTTATAAATCCGAGCGATCCCAACCCTTTCAAGCACCAACATCGGTCGAGATAGAGGGGCACGGAGGGGGCTGCGTGAGACAACACAGTCCCCTATATAAGTTATTTGTCCGATTCTCACACATCCGAAGAATGGTCATCAAATCGGACAACAGCCCAAACTTCCGACTTCCGTCCCAGAAAGCCCAAGAGCTATCTAAAACGTTCATGGCCGGAACTCGATCGCGGCTATACCAGTCCGCCAAGCAACCCAAAAGCTAGACTGGAGCTCTAGTCGAATCACCTCTGTGGCCATTGCAAGGACGTGTTGGAGCGACTACCATTGCCGAACCATTCCGCAGGTCGAGTCCATACCAAGGCCGCATAGAGATTCACGATGAGCTCCTGCATAGCAATCAGGAGACTTGCCGTGTCCATCACAATCGATAAATCCTGGTGCAAGATTTTTGCATCCGAGCGCTCCAACCAGTCGAGCACCAGCATCAATCGACATAAACGGGCACGGGGGGAGGATGCTCGAGAACACTACCTCCCCTATATAAGTTATTTGTCCGATTCTCAAGCAGCCGAAGTCTGGTCATCGAATCGGGTCAAAGACCACAACTTCCGACTTTACCCACAATGCAAGTCATCGAATCGAACATCGGCCCCCGAGTCGGACTCCATGCGTATGTCAGGTCATCGGACCCAAATTCCGCCTTCCTGCGCATGGCGGGCCATCAATATCAACTCGGTCATCGGACCCAAACTCCGCCTTTTTGCGTATGGCACGCCTTCAAATCGGTCATCGGACCCAAATTCCGCCTTCCTGTGCATGGCGGGCCATCAACATCAACTCGGTCATCGGACCCAAATTCCCCCTTTCTGCGCATGGCACGCCATCAACTCGGTCATCGGACCCAAATTCCGCCTTCCTGCGCATGGCAGGTCATCGGACACAAATTCAGACCTCGCCAATATGCCTACGTATCGAATCGGTCATCGGACCCAACTTCCGACTTCATCCATACTGTAGGGTCTTTGAGGTTGGCGCGGTGCGCTCAACCCAGGGAGTCGACCCATCGAAGCATACACCTCCCCTATATAAGCTATTTGTCCGATTCCCACACCTGTGTAGTTTGCACCTCTGACCAGGACATCGACCCCAACTTCCGAACTCGACTGCAACGACGGCACCAGCGCCTTGGTGCGCACCTTGCGACGCACAGTCCCAACATTCGCCTTCCTGCACATGGCAGGTCATCGGACCCAAATTCCGACCTCGCGAGTATGCCTACATATCGAATCGGTCATCGGACCCAACTTCCGACTTCATCCATACCGTAGGGTCTTTGAGGTTGGCGCGGTGCGCTCAACCCGGGGAGTCGACCCAACGAAGCATACACCTCCCCTATATAAGCTATTTGTCCGATTCCCACACCTGTGTAGTTTGCACCTCCGATCAAGACATCGACCCCAACTTCCGAACTCGCCTCCAACGACCGAACCAGCGCCTTGGTGCGCACCTTGCAACGCACAGTGCCAACATTCGCCTTCCTGCACGTGGCAGGTCATCGGACCCAAATTCCGACCTCGCGAGTATGCCTACATATCGAATCGGTCATCGGACCCAACTTCCGACTTCATCCATACCGTAGGGTCTTTGAGGTTGGCGCGGTGCGCTCAACCCGGGGAGTCGACCCAACGAAGCATACACCTCCCCTATATAAGCTATTTGTCCGATTCCCACACCTGTGTAGCTTGCACCTCCGATCAGGACATCGACCCCAACTTCCGAACTCGACTAAAAAGACCGCACCAGCGCCTTGGTGTGCACCTTGCAACGCACAGTGTCAACATTCGCCTTCCTGCACATGGCAGGTCATCGGACCCAAATTCCGACCTCATGAGCATACCTACTAATCGAATTGGTCATCGGACCCAACTTCCGACTTCATCCATACCGTAGGGTCTTTGAGGTTGGCGCGGTGCGCTCAACCTGGGGAGTCGACCCATCGAAGCATACACCTCCCCTATATAAGCTATTTGTCCGATTCCGACACCTGTGTAGTTTGCACCTCCGCTCAGGACATCGACCCCAACTTCCGAACTCGCCTGCAACGACCGAACCAGCGCCTTGGTGCGCACCAAAAGTGCGCACTTTTGGAGGGCACTTTTGTGCGCTCCAAAGGTGCGCACTTTTGGAGGGCACTTTTCTGCGCTCCAAAGGTGCGCACTTTTGGAGGGCACTTTTTGGAGGGCACTTTTCTGCGCTCCAAAGGTGCGCACTTTTGGAGGGCACTTTTTGGAGGGCACTTTTCTGCGCTCCAAAGGTGCGCACTTTTGGAGGGCACTTTTTGGAGGGCACTTTTCTGCGCTCCAAAGGTGCGCACTTTTGGAGGGCACTTTTTGGAGGGCACTTTTCTGCGCTCCAAAGGTGCGCACTTTTGGAGGGCACTTTTTGGAGGGCACTTTTCTGCGCTCCAAAGGTGCGCACTTTTGGAGGGCACTTTTCTGCGCTCCAAAGGTGCGCACTTTTGGAGGGCACTTTTTGGAGGGCACTTTTCTGCGCTCCAAAGGTGCGCACTTTTGGAGGGCACTTTTTGGAGCTCCAAAGGTGCGCACTTTTGGAGGGCACTTTTTGGAGGGCACTTTTCTGCGCTCCAAAGGTGCGCACTTTTGGAGGGCACTTTTGTGCACTCCAAAGGTGCGCACTTTTGGAGGGCACTTTTCCTGTGCTCCAAAGGTGCACACCTAGGTGAGCACCTTCGACCACACCTTGTAGCACACCAAACTCTGACTTTCGACTTCATCCGCAATGCAGGGTCTTTGAGGTTGGCGCAATGCGCACAACCAGGGGAGTCGACCCATCAAACCCAACACCTCCCCTATATAAGCTATTTGTCTGATTCTCATACATGCGTAGCCTGCAGGAGCAATTAGGACATCGACCCCAACTTTCGGCTTCTAAACGAAAACAAGGTCTTTGAGGTTGGTGTAATGCGAACAACTAGGGGAGTCAACCCATCAAACCCAACACCTCCCCTATATAAGCTATTTGTCTGATTCTCATACATGTGTAGTCTACAGGAGCAATTAGGACATCGACCCCAACTTTTGACTTCTTAACGAAAACAAGGTCTTTGAGGTTGACGTAATGCGCACAACCAGGGGAGTCGACCCATCAAACCCAACACCTCCCCTATATAAGCTATTTGTCCGATTCTCATACATGTGTAGCCTGCAGGAGCCATTAGGACATTGACCCCAACTTTTGACTTCTTAACGAAAACAAGGTCTTTGAGGTTGGCGTAATGCGCACAACCAAGGGAGTTGACCCATCAAACCCAACACCTCCCCTATATAAGCTATTTGTCTGATTCTCATACATGTGTAGCCTGCAACAACGATTAGGACATCCACCCCAACTTCTGAATTCGTCTGCGTTGACCGCACCAAAGGTGCACGCCTTGGTGCTCACCAAAATCCGACTTCCGACTTCTTCTGCTATGCGGGGTCTTTGAGGTTGGCGCAGTGCGCACAACCAGGGGAGTCAACCCACCGAATGCAACACCTCCCCTATATAAGCTATTTGTCTGATTCTCATACATGCGTAGACTGCAGCAATGATTAGGACATCCACCCCAACTTTTGACTTCTTAAACAAGACAGGGTCTTTGAAGTTGGTGCAGTGCACACAACCAGGGGAGTCGACCCATCAAACGCAACACCTCCCCTATATAAAGCTATTTGTCCGATTCTCATACGTGTAGTCTGCAGCAGCGATTAGGACATCGACCCCAACTTCCGAATTCGTTTGCATTGACCGCACCAAAGGTGCACGCCTTGGTGTGCACCCTGGAGTGCACTTTGGTGCTCACCTCGGTGCACACTTTGGTGTGCACCTCGGTGTGCACCAAAGGTGCGCACCTTGGAGCGCACCAAAGGTGTACACTTTGGAGCGCACCACATAGGGTCTTTGAGAGGTTGGCGCAGTGCGCACACCAAGGTGGGTGTTGAGGTGCGTGCCGAGGTGGGTGGGTGCTAGGGTGCGCTCCATGGTGGGTGCCAGGGTGGGTGCGTGCTAGGGTGGATTCCAAAGAGGGTCATAGGGTGGGTGCCAAGGTGGGTTGGTGATATAGTGGGTTCAAAGGTGGGTACTAGGGTGGGTTCCAAGGTGGGTCACAAGTTGGGTGCCAGGATGCGTGGGTGTTAGGTTGGGTGCCAAGGTGGGCTCCTGCGTGGGTGGGTGCTAGGGTGGGTTTCAAGGTGGACGCGAGGGCGGGTGCCAAGGTGGGTAACAAGTTGGGTGTTAGGATGGGTGAGTGCTAGAGTGGGTGCCAAGGTGGGTGGGTGCTAAGGTGGATGCCAAGGTGGTTCACAGGGTGGGTGGGTTCTAGGGTGAGTTCCAAGGTGGGTCACAGGTTCAGTGCTAGGGTGGGTGTCAAGGCGGGTGTCGAGGTGCCTGGGTGCTAGGGTGTGGATGCCAATGTGGGTCATAGGGTGGGTACTAGGGTGGGCTGCAATGTGGGTGCCAAGGTGGGTAACATGCTCGGTGGGTTCTAAATTGGGTGCCAGGGTGGGTGTGCACCCACCTTGCCCGAGGTGGGTGCCAAGGTGCCAGTGTGGGTGGGTGCTAAGGTGGATGCCAAGGTGGGTGAGAAGGTGGGTGATAGGTTGAGTGGTAGGATGGGTGGGTGCCAAGATGGGTCACAGGGTGGGTGCAAGGGTGGGTAGGTGCTAGGGTTGGTGTCAGGGTGGGTGGGTGCTAGGTTGGGTTCCAAGGTGGGTGCGAGGGTGAGTGTCAAGGTGGGTCACAGGTTAGGTGCTAGGATGGGTGAGTGCTAGGGTGCAAAGGTGCCAGGGTGGGTGCTAGGATGGGTCGATGCTAGGGTGAGTGGCAAGGTGGGTCCACAAGTGTCAAGGTGGGTGCCGAGGTGGGTGCCAAGTCGGCGACTGCTATGGTGGATGCCAAGGTGGGTCACGGGGTGGGTGCCAAGTTGCTAGGTTGGGTTCCAAGGTGGGTGCCAACGTGGGTGCTAGGGTGCGTGGGTTAAAGGGTGTGTCACAACGTGGGTGCCAGGATGGGTGCGCACCCACACTGGCCAAGACGGGTGCGGGTGCAAGGTTGGGTTCCAAGCCCGGTCACAGGCTGGGTGCTAGGATGGGTGGGTGCCAAGGTGGGCACCAGGGTGGGTGCACCCACCCTGGCCAAGGTGGGTCACGGGGTGGGTCCTAGGGTGGGTAACGGGGTGGGTACTAAGGTGCGTGCCAAGGTGGGTCATAGGGTGGGTGCCAAGGTGGGCACCAGGGTGGGTGTGCACCAACCCTAGCCAGGGTAGGTCACGGGGTGGTTGTCGGGGTGGGCGTCAAGGAGCCAAGGTGGGTGGCAAGTAGCCAAGTTGCGTGCCAAGGTGGGTGTCGGGGTGGGTGCCAAGGATCCAAGGTGGGTGCCAAGGAACCAAGGTGGGTGTCTGGGTGGGTGCCGAGGTGGGAGCCAGGGTGGGTCCCAAGGTGAGTGCAAAGGTGGGTGCCAGGGTCAAGGTGAGTGCCAATGTGGGTTCCAAGGTGCCAGGGTCAGGGTGAGTGCCAATGTGGGTTCAAAGGTGCTAAGTTGGGTGCGAGGTTGGGTGCGAGGGTGGGTGGGTGCCAAGGTGTGCTAGGTGGAAGCCCGGGTGGGTCGGCATCCCATGGGTGTCGAGTTGGGTGCCTGATGGGTGCTTCTTGTCAAGTTTTAGTCGTCGGGACTCATTTCGAGCCTTAGAGGTCGTTTCTTGTCCGGTTGCCCTGTCTTCGACCTGGGAACCCAATTTTGGTCCTCGGGTCCCATTTTTTTTTGTCTCGCATCCCACTTTTGGCCTGTGGCCTTTTCGGGGTCGATTCTCGTTTTGGGCATCAGAGCATGTTTCTTCTCCTAAAACCCAATATTTGTTTATTAAGTCTCGGAACACATTTTTGTTCTCGTGGACCCATCATGGGTCTTGGAACGCATTTGTGGTCCTTGGGTCCCATTTTGCATCCCGAAACTTGTGTTTTGGTGCTTGATCCCTATTTTGGGTGCCCACCTTGCACCAAGTGCGCACCCGGGGCAAACCGAGCGCCTTGGTGCACCAGGGCAAGATCGAGCGTGCACCCGAGGCGCCCCGAACATGCACCAAGGTGCACTCGGCCCACATGTGAGCGCAGGTCGTTGCGCCCGAGGTGGTGTGTGGGCACCGCGTTGCAGACGGGACACTGCACGCACACGACGCCCCCTCCAGGTGCACGCACGTAGGCCGGGCCGGGTGCACACCCGACGCCCTAGCAAGGTGCGCGCACCCGGGCAGGGCTCACACTTGGCGAACGGGGCGCACTTCGCGAGGGAGGGTGTGCACCTCGACGGGGGTGGGTGGCCGGGGTGGATTCGCACGTGGGTCGCGGTTTGCTAAGTACACACTGCGACAAGCTCATAACGGGTGCGATCATACCAGCGTTAGTGCACCGGATCCCATCAGAACTCCGCAGTTAAGCGCGCTTGGGCCGGAGTAGTACTGGGATGGGTGACCTCCCGGGAAGTCCCGGTGTTGCACCCTTTTTTAGTTTTTCGCCGGGCGTCGCAATGCTATTTGAATAAACCTTTTGCCCGTTTGCGTTCTCGTCGGGGCCGGGCCGGGCCGGGGTGCGCTGCCCGCACTACCGCGCGCGCGGGGGCGACACCGAGCGCGCACCCGAGGCGCCCCGAGCACACAGGCCACGGTGCAACCCGGGCGTTGTGCGCGCACCCCGGTGCGCCCGAGGTGCTGCGCGCGCACCCAGGTGAAATCGGTGTGCACCTCGGCCAGTGCGCGCTCGGTCGAGTCGCGCACGTTGGCCAAGGTGCACGGTGATGTTTCTTACTCTAAGGTTCCGCACCAGACGCCCGGGACAGGTGAGCGAAGCTGGGCGGGGCCGGGTGCGCGGCCGGGGCAGGTGCACGCAGCTGGAGAGAGCTTTGGAGCACACTTCGGAGCGCACCAATGATGCGCTCCATTCAAAAGTTTCCTGAAAAGGCAAAAAAAGTTGAGATTATAGAATTTCCCACTTGAGAGATTGTAAAAAAAAAAAATTTAAAATGAAGGAAACGCGGGTGCCAAGGTGTGCGCAGCCCAGCCAAGGTGTGCGCACCAAGGCGCCCACCCTGGCGAAGGTGCACGCAAGGTGCGCACCCGAGGCAAACCGGACAATTAACCCAACTTTCGACTTCGCGCGCACCTTGGAGCGCACTTCGGAGCGCTCCTTGGTGCGCACCAATCTTGGGCACCTCGGAGTGCACCATGGCGCCCACCAAGGTGCGCACCCGGGGCAAACCGAGCTCCGACTTCGTGCGCACCTTGGAGCGCACGAAAGGTGCGCACCATGGCGCCCACCAAGGTGCGCAGCCCAGCCAAGGCGTGCGCATCAAGGTGCGCACCCTGGCGAAGGTGCGCACCCGGGGCAAACCGAGCTCCGACTTCGTGCGCACCTTGGAGCGCACAAAAGGTGCGCAACCCAGCCAAGGTGTGCGCACCCCGGTCAAACCGAGCTCCGAATCGTGCGCACCAGAGGTGCACGCCATCGTGCGCACCTTGGAGCACACTTCGGAGCCCTCCTTGGTGCGCGCCGATGTTGCGCACCTCGGAGCGCACCCGGGGAAAACAATGCAATTAACCCGACTTTCGACTTCGTGGGCACCTCGGAGCGCTCTCGGGTTCGCACCTCGGAGCACACCGAGGTGCGCACCTTTGATGCGCTGCCTTCACCAATTTCCAGAAAAGGCAAGAAAACATTGAGAAGGTGTGCGCACCGAGGTGCCCACCCTGGCGAAGGTGCACGCGAGGTGCGCACCCGGGGCAAACCGGGCTCCGACTTCGTGCACGCCGCACCTTGGAGCACACTTCGGAGCGCTCCTTGGTGCGCACCAGGGCGCGCAACCCAGCCGAGGTGCCCACCCCGGCGAAGGTGCACGCGAGGTGCGCACCCGGGGCAAACCGGGCTCCGACTTCGTGCACGCCATGGTGCCCACCGCGGCGAAGGTGCACGCGAGGTGCGCACCCGGGGCAAACCGGGCTCCGACTTCGTGCACGCCGCACCTTGGAGCACACTTCGGAGCGCTCCTTGGTGCGCACCATGGTGCCCACCAGGGCGCGCAACCCCGCCGAAGGTGCACGCGAGGTGCGCACCCGGGGCAAACCGGGCTCCGACTTCGTGCACGCCGCACCTTGGAGCACACTTCGGAGCGCTCCTTGGTGCGCACCATGGTGCCCACCAGGGCGCGCAACCCCGCCGAAGGTGCACGCGAGGTGCGCACCCGGGGCAAACCGGGCTCCGACTTCGTGCACGCCATGGTGCGCACCGCGGCGAAGGTGCGCACCCGGGGCAAACCGGGCTCCGACTTCGTGCACGCCGCACCTTGGAGCACACTTCGGAGCGCTCCTTGGTGCGCACCAGGGCGCGCAACCCAGCCGAGGTGCCCACCCCGGCGAAGGTGCACGCGAGGTGCGTACCCGGGGCAAACCGGGCTCCGACTTCGTGCACGCCGCACCTTGGAGCACACTTCGGAGCGCTCCTTGGTGCGCACCATGGTGCCCACCAGGCCGCGCAACCCAGCCAAGGTGTGCGCACCAAGGTGCACGCGAGGTGCGCACCCGGGGCAAACCGGGGTCCGACTTCGTGCACGCCGCACCTTGGAGCACACATCGGGGCGCTCCCGGGTTCGCACCGGCGTTGCGCACCGTGGTGGGCACCTCGGAGCACACCAAGGTGGGCAGCGAGGTGCGCACCTTTGATGCGATGCCTTCACTAATTTCCATAAAAGGCAAAAAAAAAACGAGATTTTAAAATTTCCGTTTTGAAAGATAGTGAGAAAAAGGGAATGCTGGTGCCATCTTGAGCCCGCCCTGGTGCGCAGCCCAGCCAAGGTGTGCGCACCAAGGTGCCCACCCTGGCGAAGGTGCGCGCCCGGGCAATTAACCCAACTTCCAACTTCGCGCGCGCCAGGGTGGGAGCGCACCCAACAACCGGGCCTGGGAAGAGCCAATGCGAGAAACCCCACCAAACGCTCTGACAAAAAAAGAGGGGGCGCTCCAGTAACCCCGCTTCGGAGCGCACCCTGGGCAAACCCAGCCAAGGTGCCCACCCCGGCCAAGGTGCAGGCGAGGTGCGCACCCGGGGCAAACCGGGCTCCGACAACGTGCACGCCGCACCTTGGAGCACACTTCGTAGCGCTCCCGGGTGCGCACCTCAGAGCACACCAAGGTGGGCAGCGAGGTGCGCACCTTTGATGCGCTGCCTTCACTAATTTCCAGAAAAGGCAAAAAAAAAAGGAGATTTTAAAATTTCCGTTTTGAAAGATAGTGAAAAAAACGGAACGCGCGTGCCATCTTGAGCCCGCCCTGGTGCGCAGCCCAGGTAAGGTGCCCACCCTGGCAAAGGTGCGCACCCGGGCAATTAACCCTACTTCCGACTTCGTGCGCGCCAGGGTGGCAACCGGGCCTCGGAAGAGCCAATGCGAGAAACCCCACCAAACGCTCCGACAAAAAAAGAGGCGGCGCTCCAATAACCCCGCTTCGGAGCGCAGCCGGGGCAAACCCAGCCAAGGTGCCCACCCCGACGAAGGTGCACGCGAGGTGCGCACCCGGGGCAAACCGGGCTCCGACAACGTGCACGCAGCACCTTGGAGCACACTTCGAAGCACTCCCGGGTGCCCACCGGCGTTGCGCACCGTGGTGGGCAGCGAGGTGCGCACCTTTGATGCGCTGCCTTCACTAATTTCCAGAAAAAGGCAAAAAAAAATGAGATTTTAAAATTTCCGTTTTGAAAGATAGTGAAAAAAAAGGAACGCGGGTGCCATCTTGAGCCCGCCCTGGTGCGCAGCCCAGGCAAGGCATGCGCACCAAGGTGCCCACCCGAGGTGCACACCCGGGGCAAACCGGGCTCCGACTTCGTGCAGGCCGCACCTTGGAGCACACTTCGGAGCGCTCCTTGGTGCGCACCATGGTGCCCACCAGGGCGCGCAACCCAGCCAAGGTCTGCACACCAAGGTGCCCACCCCGGCGAAGGTGCACGCGAGGTGCGCACCCGGGGCAAACCGGG
>NW_026728872.1:302500-317500 GCF_030272615.1 Cryptomeria japonica
GGAACAAGACCGATTACAAGTCGTCGAGTCTGTTACTGGGCGAACACGAGATGCGCACAGGAAATCGATCAGCCCTCACAATGGCCCAAGGCCAGAGATCGGACTGCTACGATTTACCCCAACAATCATCGTGCCACTCTTCGCAGAGAGGTGATAGACGCCAACGAGCCCGCGCATAGCAATCGAGGTGTAAAAAGGGCGTTGAAGGCAGGAAGCCTGGACGAAAGAGGCTACGAGGTCACCTCGAAGCGGTCTAAGAATCGGGCGCACTTGGGGCGACTACCAGTGCCAACCCCTTATCCCGCGGTGCGTCCGACACACAGAAATTTCCAAGGCGGCCAAGGAGCCTCCCCGCATAGCAATCGGGGTGTGAGGTTACGGATGCAGCATTGATAGCAATCGAGGTGTGAGGCGAAGGATGCAGAAGTGAGAGCCGAGGGATGTAGCAGAGATAGCAATCGGGGTGTGTGATGCAGAAGAGATAGCAATCGAGGTGTGCGGTGGGAAGGGCCCAGCAGCCAGAATGCATGAAGCGACGGATGAAGCAGTGATGACAACCGGGCTGTGAGGAGAGGAGGGATGCAGCCAAGAAAGCAATCAGGGCTCGAGGCAAGGGATGCATCAAGGATAGCAATCATGTTGTGAGGCGAGATTCCAAAGGCTAAACGTGAGAGGCTGCAGGGTCGACTCAGAGAGGTCTATGCATGTGAGAGGCTGAAAGCAAGGTCGACTCGGAGCGGTCTATGCATCGGGCGCGCTTGGGGCGACTACCAGTGCCAACCCCTTATCCCGCGACGCGTCCGACAAAGAGAACGTTCCAAGGCGGCAGAGGAGGTTACCAGCCGAAGGATGCAGTAGCAATAACAGGTATAGTTCCGCGGCGGCCGAGAAGACTCACCGCATAGGAATCGGGATGCGAGGCGAGGGATGCGGCGGGAAGGCCCCGACGGCTAAACGGAAGAGGCTGCAGGGCCGCCTCGGAATGGTCCAAGCATCGGATGCGATTGGGACGACTACCAGTGCCAACCCCTTATCCCGCGATGCGTCCGATACACAGATAGTTCCAAGGCGGCCGAGGAGCCTCACCGCATATCAATCGGGGTGCGAGGCGAGGGATGGGGCGGGAAGGCCCCAACGGCTAGACGGAAGAGGCTTCAGGGCCACCTCGGAATGGTCCAAGCATCGGACGCGCTTGGGGCGACTGCCAGTGCCAACCCCTTATCCCGCGATGCGTCCGATACACAGATGGTTCCAAGGCGGCCGAGGAGCCTCACCGCATAGCAATCGGGGGTGCGAGGCGAGGGATGGGGCGGGAAGGCCCCAACGGCTAGACGGAAGAGGCTTCAGGGCCGCCTAGGAATGGTCCAAGCATCGGACACGCTTGGGGCGACTACCAGTGACAGCCCCCTATCCCGCGATGCGTCCGATACGAAGATGGTTCCAAGGCGGCCGAGGAGCCTCACCGCATAGCAATCGGGGTGCGAGGTGGGGGATGCGGCGAGATGGCCCCAACGGCTAGACGGAAGAGGCCACAGGGCCGCGTCGGAATAGTCCAAGCATCGGACGCGCTTGGGGCGACTACCAGTGACAACCCCTTATCCCGCGATGCGTCCGATACGAAGATAGTTCCAAGGCGGCCGAGGAGCCTCACCGCATAGCAATCGGGGTGCGAGGTGGGGGATGCGGCGAGATGGCCCCAACGGCTAGACGGAAGAGGCTGCAGGGCCGCCTCGGAATAGTCCAAGCATCGGACGCGCTTGGGGCCACTACCAGTGACAACCCCTTATCCCGCAATGCGTCCGATACGAAGATAGTTCCAAGGCGGCCGAAGAGCCTCACCGCATAGCAATCGGGGTGCGAGGTGGGGGATGCGGCGAGATGGCCCCAACGGCTAGACGGAAGAGGCCACAGGGCCGCCTCGGAATAGTCCAAGCATCGGACGCGCTTGGGGCGACTACCAGTGACAACCCCTTATCCCGCGATGCGTTCGATACGAAGATAGTTCCCAGGCGGCCGAGGAGCCTCACCGCATAGCAATCGGGGTGCGAGGCGAGGGATGCGGCGAGATGGCCCCAAAGGCTAGACGGAAGAGGCTGCAGGGCTGCCTCGGAATAGTCCAAGCATCGGACGCGCTTGGGGCGACTACCACTGCCAACCCCTTATCCCGCGATGCGTCCGATACACAGATAGTTCCGAGGCGGCCGAGGAGGTGGGGGATGCAGCGAGATGGCCCCAACGGCTAGACGGAAGAGGCTGCAGGGCCGCCTCGGAATAGTCCAAGCATCGGACGCGCTTGGGGCGACTACCAGTGACAACCCCTTATCCCGCGATGCGTCCGATACACAGATAGTTCCGAGGCGGCCAAGGAGCCTCACCGCATAGCAATCGTGGTGCGAGGTGGGGGATGCGGCGAGATGGCCCCAACGGCTAGACGGAAGAGGCTGCAGGGCCGCCTCGGAATGGTCCAAGCATCGGATGCGCTTGGGGCGACTACCACTGCCAACCCCTTATCCCGCGATGCGTCCGATACACAGATAGTTCCAAGGCGGCCGAGGAGCCTCACAGCATAGCAATCAGGGTGCGAGGCGAGGGATGCGGCGAGAAAGCCCCAACGGCTAGAGGGAAGAGGCTTCAGGTCCGCCTCGGAATGGTCCAAGCATCGGACGCGCTTGGGGCGACTACCAGTGACAACCCCTTATCCCGCGACGCGTCCGATACACAGATAGTTCCAAGGCGGCCGAGGAGCCTCACCGCATAGCAATCGGGGTGCGAGGCGAGGGATGCGGCGAGAAGGACCCAACGGCTACACGGAAGAGGCTTCGGGGCCGCCTCGGAATGGTCCAAGCATCGGACGCGCTTGGGGCGACTACCAGTGACAACCCCTTATCCCGCGACGCGTCCGATACACAGATAGTTCCAAGGCGGCCGAGGAGCCTCACCGCATAGCAATCGGGGTGCGAGGCGAGGGATGCGGCGAGAAGGACCCAACGGCTACACGGAAGAGGCTTCGGGGCCGCCTCGGAATGGTCCAAGCATCGGACGCGCTTGGGGCGACTACCAGTGACAACCCCTTATCCCGCGACGCGTCCGATACACAGATAGTTCCAAGGCGGCCGAGGAGCCTCACCGCATAGCAATCGGGGTGCGAGGCGAGGGATGCGGCGAGAAGGACCCAACGGCTAGACGGAAGAGGCTTCGGGTCCGCCTCGGAATGGTCCAAGCATCGGACGTGCTTGGGGCGACTACCAGTGACAACCCCTTATCCCGCGACGCGTCCGATACACAGATAGTTCCAAGGCGGCCGAGGAGCCTCACCGCATAGCAATCGGGGTGCGAGGCGAGGGATGCGGCGAGAAGGACCCAACGGCTAGACGGAAGAGGCTTCGGGTCCGCCTCGGAATGGTCCAAGCATCGGACGCGCTTGGGGCGACTACCAGTGACAACCCCTTATCCCGCGACGCGTCCGATACACAGATAGTTCCAAGGCGGCCGAGGAGCCTCACCGCATAGCAATCGGGGTGCGAGGCGAGGGATGCGGCGAGAAGGACCCAACGGCTAGACGGAAGAGGCTTCGGGTCCGCCTCGGAATGGTCCAAGCATCGGACGCGCTTGGGGCGACTACCAGTGACAACCCCTTATCCCGCGACGCGTCCGATACACAGATAGTTCCGAGGCGGCCGAGGAGCCTCACCGCATAGCAATCGGGGTGCGAGGCGAAGGATGCGGCGAGAAGGACCCAACGGCTAGACGGAAGAGGCTTCGGGTCCGCCTCGGAATGGTCTAAGCATCGGACGCGCTTGGGGCGACTACCAGTGACAACCCCTTATCCCGCGACGCGTCCGATACACAGATAGTTCCAAGGCGGCCGAGGAGCCTCACCGCATAGCAATCGGGGTGCGAGGCGAGGGATGCGGCGAGAAGGACCCAACGGCTAGACGGAAGAGGCTTCAGGGCCGCCTCGGAATGGTCCAAGCATCGGACGCGCTTGGGGCGACTACCAATGACAACCCCTTATCCCGCGACGCGTCCGATACACAGATAGTTCCGAGGCGGCCGAGGAGCCTCACCGCATAGCAATCGGGGTGCGAGGCGAGGGATGCGGCGAGAAGGACCCAACGGCTAGACGGAAGAGGCTTCAGGGCCGCCTCGGAATGGTCCAAGCATCGGACGCGCTTGGGGCGACTACCAGTGACAACCCCTTATCCCGCGACGCGTCCGATACACAGATAGTTCCGAGGCGGCCGAGGAGCCTCACCGCATAGCAATCGGGGTGCGAGGCGAGGGATGCGGCGAGAAGGACCCAACGGCTAGACGGAAGAGGCTTCAGGGCCGCCTCGGAATGGTCCAAGCATCGGACGCGCTTGGGGCGACTACCGTTGCCAACCCCTTATCCCGCGATGCGTCTGATACACAGATAGTTCCGAGGCGGCCGAGGAGCCTCACCGCATAGCAATCGGGTTGCGAGGCAGATTATTGGGAAGGGAACCCCCTGGGATGCGGCTCAAGCAGTGCCCAAAGGGACTGGAATGCGGAATCACATCGAGAGACCCAAATGCTATACGAGGGCTCAAATCGAATTATCGATTTGGCCACGACATGGACGCATCGGAACGACTACCTTTGCCGAACCACTCGCAATTGCATCCATACCGAAACCAATAGACATTTCCGTTAGAGCCCTCGCATAGCATTCGGGAATCTCGCATGCCCCTCTAAATCGACCAATGCTGGCGCTCAATGAAAATCCGAGCGCTACCACCGTTCGAGCGCCAGCATTGGTCGAGTTAGAGGGGCACGGGGGAGAATGCTCCAGTCAACACCTCCCCTATATAAGTTATTTGTCCGATTCTCGCACAACCGTAGTCTGCCTCGTCGAATCAAACAACGGTCCCAGATTCCGACTTCCGTTCCGTAGAGACCCAAAAGCTAGATGGAGGCTCGCAAGAAAGAGAGTCGGCGCATAGCAATCGGGTTTCTCGAACGTTTAGGGACCGAGCTCACTTGCGGATAGGGCAAAATCCGCCAAGCAACCCAAAAGCTAGACGGGGGCTCGAATCGAATCGCCTAGGCGGCCACAACAACGACGTGTTGGATCGACTACCAGTGCCAAACCATTCAGCAAGACTAGTCTGTGTCGAGGCCGGATAGAGATTCTCAGAGAGCGCCCGCATAGCATTTAGGAGACCTGCCGCGTCCCTCACACTCGACAAATGGTGGTGCACGTTTATAAATCCGAGCGATCCCAACCCTTTCAAGCACCAACATCGGTCGAGATAGAGGGGCACGGAGGGGGCTGCGTGAGACAACACAGTCCCCTATATAAGTTATTTGTCCGATTCTCACACATCCGAAGAATGGTCATCAAATCGGACAACAGCCCAAACTTCCGACTTCCGTCCCAGAAAGCCCAAGAGCTATCTAAAACGTTCATGGCCGGAACTCGATCGCGGCTATACCAGTCCGCCAAGCAACCCAAAAGCTAGACTGGAGCTCTAGTCGAATCACCTCTGTGGCCATTGCAAGGACGTGTTGGAGCGACTACCATTGCCGAACCATTCCGCAGGTCGAGTCCATACCAAGGCCGCATAGAGATTCACGATGAGCTCCTGCATAGCAATCAGGAGACTTGCCGTGTCCATCACAATCGATAAATCCTGGTGCAAGATTTTTGCATCCGAGCGCTCCAACCAGTCGAGCACCAGCATCAATCGACATAAACGGGCACGGGGGGAGGATGCTCGAGAACACTACCTCCCCTATATAAGTTATTTGTCCGATTCTCAAGCAGCCGAAGTCTGGTCATCGAATCGGGTCAAAGACCACAACTTCCGACTTTACCCACAATGCAAGTCATCGAATCGAACATCGGCCCCCGAGTCGGACTCCATGCGTATGTCAGGTCATCGGACCCAAATTCCGCCTTCCTGCGCATGGCGGGCCATCAATATCAACTCGGTCATCGGACCCAAACTCCGCCTTTTTGCGTATGGCACGCCTTCAAATCGGTCATCGGACCCAAATTCCGCCTTCCTGTGCATGGCGGGCCATCAACATCAACTCGGTCATCGGACCCAAATTCCGCCTTTCTGCGCATGGCACGCCATCAACTCGGTCATCGGACCCAAATTCCGCCTTCCTGCGCATGGCAGGTCATCGGACACAAATTCAGACCTCGCCAATATGCCTACGTATCGAATCGGTCATCGGACCCAACTTCCGACTTCATCCATACTGTAGGGTCTTTGAGGTTGGCGCGGTGCGCTCAACCCAGGGAGTCGACCCATCGAAGCATACACCTCCCCTATATAAGCTATTTGTCCGATTCCCACACCTGTGTAGTTTGCACCTCTGACCAGGACATCGACCCCAACTTCCGAACTCGACTGCAACGACGGCACCAGCGCCTTGGTGCGCACCTTGCGACGCACAGTCCCAACATTCGCCTTCCTGCACATGGCAGGTCATCGGACCCAAATTCCGACCTCGCGAGTATGCCTACATATCGAATCGGTCATCGGACCCAACTTCCGACTTCATCCATACCGTAGGGTCTTTGAGGTTGGCGCGGTGCGCTCAACCCGGGGAGTCGACCCAACGAAGCATACACCTCCCCTATATAAGCTATTTGTCCGATTCCCACACCTGTGTAGTTTGCACCTCCGATCAAGACATCGACCCCAACTTCCGAACTCGCCTCCAACGACCGAACCAGCGCCTTGGTGCGCACCTTGCAACGCACAGTGCCAACATTCGCCTTCCTGCACGTGGCAGGTCATCGGACCCAAATTCCGACCTCGCGAGTATGCCTACATATCGAATCGGTCATCGGACCCAACTTCCGACTTCATCCATACCGTAGGGTCTTTGAGGTTGGCGCGGTGCGCTCAACCCGGGGAGTCGACCCAACGAAGCATACACCTCCCCTATATAAGCTATTTGTCCGATTCCCACACCTGTGTAGCTTGCACCTCCGATCAGGACATCGACCCCAACTTCCGAACTCGACTAAAAAGACCGCACCAGCGCCTTGGTGTGCACCTTGCAACGCACAGTGTCAACATTCGCCTTCCTGCACATGGCAGGTCATCGGACCCAAATTCCGACCTCATGAGCATACCTACTAATCGAATTGGTCATCGGACCCAACTTCCGACTTCATCCATACCGTAGGGTCTTTGAGGTTGGCGCGGTGCGCTCAACCTGGGGAGTCGACCCATCGAAGCATACACCTCCCCTATATAAGCTATTTGTCCGATTCCGACACCTGTGTAGTTTGCACCTCCGCTCAGGACATCGACCCCAACTTCCGAACTCGCCTGCAACGACCGAACCAGCGCCTTGGTGCGCACCAAAAGTGCGCACTTTTGGAGGGCACTTTTGTGCGCTCCAAAGGTGCGCACTTTTGGAGGGCACTTTTCTGCGCTCCAAAGGTGCGCACTTTTGGAGGGCACTTTTTGGAGGGCACTTTTCTGCGCTCCAAAGGTGCGCACTTTTGGAGGGCACTTTTTGGAGGGCACTTTTCTGCGCTCCAAAGGTGCGCACTTTTGGAGGGCACTTTTTGGAGGGCACTTTTCTGCGCTCCAAAGGTGCGCACTTTTGGAGGGCACTTTTTGGAGGGCACTTTTCTGCGCTCCAAAGGTGCGCACTTTTGGAGGGCACTTTTTGGAGGGCACTTTTCTGCGCTCCAAAGGTGCGCACTTTTGGAGGGCACTTTTCTGCGCTCCAAAGGTGCGCACTTTTGGAGGGCACTTTTTGGAGGGCACTTTTCTGCGCTCCAAAGGTGCGCACTTTTGGAGGGCACTTTTTGGAGGGCACTTTTCTGCGCTCCAAAGGTGCGCACTTTTGGAGGGCACTTTTTGGAGGGCACTTTTCTGCGCTCCAAAGGTGCGCACTTTTGGAGGGCACTTTTGTGCACTCCAAAGGTGCGCACTTTTGGAGGGCACTTTTCCTGTGCTCCAAAGGTGCACACCTAGGTGAGCACCTTCGACCACACCTTGTAGCACACCAAACTCTGACTTTCGACTTCATCCGCAATGCAGGGTCTTTGAGGTTGGCGCAATGCGCACAACCAGGGGAGTCGACCCATCAAACCCAACACCTCCCCTATATAAGCTATTTGTCTGATTCTCATACATGCGTAGCCTGCAGGAGCAATTAGGACATCGACCCCAACTTTCGGCTTCTAAACGAAAACAAGGTCTTTGAGGTTGGTGTAATGCGAACAACTAGGGGAGTCAACCCATCAAACCCAACACCTCCCCTATATAAGCTATTTGTCTGATTCTCATACATGTGTAGTCTACAGGAGCAATTAGGACATCGACCCCAACTTTTGACTTCTTAACGAAAACAAGGTCTTTGAGGTTGACGTAATGCGCACAACCAGGGGAGTCGACCCATCAAACCCAACACCTCCCCTATATAAGCTATTTGTCCGATTCTCATACATGTGTAGCCTGCAGGAGCCATTAGGACATTGACCCCAACTTTTGACTTCTTAACGAAAACAAGGTCTTTGAGGTTGGCGTAATGCGCACAACCAAGGGAGTTGACCCATCAAACCCAACACCTCCCCTATATAAGCTATTTGTCTGATTCTCATACATGTGTAGCCTGCAACAACGATTAGGACATCCACCCCAACTTCTGAATTCGTCTGCGTTGACCGCACCAAAGGTGCACGCCTTGGTGCTCACCAAAATCCGACTTCCGACTTCTTCTGCTATGCGGGGTCTTTGAGGTTGGCGCAGTGCGCACAACCAGGGGAGTCAACCCACCGAATGCAACACCTCCCCTATATAAGCTATTTGTCTGATTCTCATACATGCGTAGACTGCAGCAATGATTAGGACATCCACCCCAACTTTTGACTTCTTAAACAAGACAGGGTCTTTGAAGTTGGTGCAGTGCACACAACCAGGGGAGTCGACCCATCAAACGCAACACCTCCCCTATATAAAGCTATTTGTCCGATTCTCATACGTGTAGTCTGCAGCAGCGATTAGGACATCGACCCCAACTTCCGAATTCGTTTGCATTGACCGCACCAAAGGTGCACGCCTTGGTGTGCACCCTGGAGTGCACTTTGGTGCTCACCTCGGTGCACACTTTGGTGTGCACCTCGGTGTGCACCAAAGGTGCGCACCTTGGAGCGCACCAAAGGTGTACACTTTGGAGCGCACCACATAGGGTCTTTGAGAGGTTGGCGCAGTGCGCACACCAAGGTGGGTGTTGAGGTGCGTGCCGAGGTGGGTGGGTGCTAGGGTGCGCTCCATGGTGGGTGCCAGGGTGGGTGCGTGCTAGGGTGGATTCCAAAGAGGGTCATAGGGTGGGTGCCAAGGTGGGTTGGTGATATAGTGGGTTCAAAGGTGGGTACTAGGGTGGGTTCCAAGGTGGGTCACAAGTTGGGTGCCAGGATGCGTGGGTGTTAGGTTGGGTGCCAAGGTGGGCTCCTGCGTGGGTGGGTGCTAGGGTGGGTTTCAAGGTGGACGCGAGGGCGGGTGCCAAGGTGGGTAACAAGTTGGGTGTTAGGATGGGTGAGTGCTAGAGTGGGTGCCAAGGTGGGTGGGTGCTAAGGTGGATGCCAAGGTGGTTCACAGGGTGGGTGGGTTCTAGGGTGAGTTCCAAGGTGGGTCACAGGTTCAGTGCTAGGGTGGGTGTCAAGGCGGGTGTCGAGGTGCCTGGGTGCTAGGGTGTGGATGCCAATGTGGGTCATAGGGTGGGTACTAGGGTGGGCTGCAATGTGGGTGCCAAGGTGGGTAACATGCTCGGTGGGTTCTAAATTGGGTGCCAGGGTGGGTGTGCACCCACCTTGCCCGAGGTGGGTGCCAAGGTGCCAGTGTGGGTGGGTGCTAAGGTGGATGCCAAGGTGGGTGAGAAGGTGGGTGATAGGTTGAGTGGTAGGATGGGTGGGTGCCAAGATGGGTCACAGGGTGGGTGCAAGGGTGGGTAGGTGCTAGGGTTGGTGTCAGGGTGGGTGGGTGCTAGGTTGGGTTCCAAGGTGGGTGCGAGGGTGAGTGTCAAGGTGGGTCACAGGTTAGGTGCTAGGATGGGTGAGTGCTAGGGTGCAAAGGTGCCAGGGTGGGTGCTAGGATGGGTCGATGCTAGGGTGAGTGGCAAGGTGGGTCCACAAGTGTCAAGGTGGGTGCCGAGGTGGGTGCCAAGTCGGCGACTGCTATGGTGGATGCCAAGGTGGGTCACGGGGTGGGTGCCAAGTTGCTAGGTTGGGTTCCAAGGTGGGTGCCAACGTGGGTGCTAGGGTGCGTGGGTTAAAGGGTGTGTCACAACGTGGGTGCCAGGATGGGTGCGCACCCACACTGGCCAAGACGGGTGCGGGTGCAAGGTTGGGTTCCAAGCCCGGTCACAGGCTGGGTGCTAGGATGGGTGGGTGCCAAGGTGGGCACCAGGGTGGGTGCACCCACCCTGGCCAAGGTGGGTCACGGGGTGGGTCCTAGGGTGGGTAACGGGGTGGGTACTAAGGTGCGTGCCAAGGTGGGTCATAGGGTGGGTGCCAAGGTGGGCACCAGGGTGGGTGTGCACCAACCCTAGCCAGGGTAGGTCACGGGGTGGGCGTCAAGGAGCCAAGGTGGGTGGCAAGTAGCCAAGTTGCGTGCCAAGGTGGGTGTCGGGGTGGGTGCCAAGGATCCAAGGTGGGTGCCAAGGAACCAAGGTGGGTGTCTGGGTGGGTGCCGAGGTGGGAGCCAGGGTGGGTCCCAAGGTGAGTGCAAAGGTGGGTGCCAGGGTCAAGGTGAGTGCCAATGTGGGTTCCAAGGTGCCAGGGTCAGGGTGAGTGCCAATGTGGGTTCAAAGGTGCTAAGTTGGGTGCGAGGTTGGGTGCGAGGGTGGGTGGGTGCCAAGGTGTGCTAGGTGGAAGCCCGGGTGGGTCGGCATCCCATGGGTGTCGAGTTGGGTGCCTGATGGGTGCTTCTTGTCAAGTTTTAGTCGTCGGGACTCATTTCGAGCCTTAGAGGTCGTTTCTTGTCCGGTTGCCCTGTCTTCGACCTGGGAACCCAATTTTGGTCCTCGGGTCCCATTTTTTTTTGTCTCGCATCCCACTTTTGGCCTGTGGCCTTTTCGGGGTCGATTCTCGTTTTGGGCATCAGAGCATGTTTCTTCTCCTAAAACCCAATATTTGTTTATTAAGTCTCGGAACACATTTTTGTTCTCGTGGACCCATCATGGGTCTTGGAACGCATTTGTGGTCCTTGGGTCCCATTTTGCATCCCGAAACTTGTGTTTTGGTGCTTGATCCCTATTTTGGGTGCCCACCTTGCACCAAGTGCGCACCCGGGGCAAACCGAGCGCCTTGGTGCACCGGGGCAAGATCGAGCGTGCACCCGAGGCGCCCCGAACATGCACCAAGGTGCACTCGGCCCACATGTGAGCGCAGGTCGTTGCGCCCGAGGTGGTGTGTGGGCACCGCGTTGCAGACGGGACACTGCACGCACACGACGCCCCCTCCAGGTGCACGCACGTAGGCCGGGCCGGGTGCACACCCGACGCCCTAGCAAGGTGCGCGCACCCGGGCAGGGCTCACACTTGGCGAACGAGGCGCACTTCGCGAGGGAGGGTGTGCACCTCGACGGGGGTGGGTGGCCGGGGTGGATTCGCACGTGGGTCGCGGTTTGCTAAGTACACACTGCGACAAGCTCATAACGGGTGCGATCATACCAGCGTTAGTGCACCGGATCCCATCAGAACTCCGCAGTTAAGCGCGCTTGGGCCGGAGTAGTACTGGGATGGGTGACCTCCCGGGAAGTCCCGGTGTTGCACCCTTTTTTAGTTTTTCGCCGGGCGTCGCAATGCTATTTGAATAAACCTTTTGCCCGTTTGCGTTCTCGTCGGGGCCGGGCCGGGCCGGGGTGCGCTGCCCGCACTACCGCGCGCGCGGGGGCGACACCGAGCGCGCACCCGAGGCGCCCCGAGCACACAGGCCACGGTGCAACCCGGGCGTTGTGCGCGCACCCCGGTGCGCCCGAGGTGCTGCGCGCGCACCCAGGTGAAATCGGTGTGCACCTCGGCCAGTGCGCGCTCGGTCGAGTCGCGCACGTTGGCCAAGGTGCACGGTGATGTTTCTTACTCTAAGGTTCCGCACCAGACGCCCGGGACAGGTGAGCGAAGCTGGGCGGGGCCGGGTGCGCGGCCGGGGCAGGTGCACGCAGCTGGAGAGAGCTTTGGAGCACACTTCGGAGCGCACCAATGATGCGCTCCATTCAAAAGTTTCCTGAAAAGGCAAAAAAAGTTGAGATTATAGAATTTCCCACTTGAGAGATTGTAAAAAAAAAAAATTTAAAATGAAGGAAACGCGGGTGCCAAGGTGTGCGCAGCCCAGCCAAGGTGTGCGCACCAAGGCGCCCACCCTGGCGAAGGTGCACGCAAGGTGCGCACCCGAGGCAAACCGGACAATTAACCCAACTTTCGACTTCGCGCGCACCTTGGAGCGCACTTCGGAGCGCTCCTTGGTGCGCACCAATCTTGGGCACCTCGGAGTGCACCATGGCGCCCACCAAGGTGCGCACCCGGGGCAAACCGAGCTCCGACTTCGTGCGCACCTTGGAGCGCACGAAAGGTGCGCACCATGGCGCCCACCAAGGTGCGCAGCCCAGCCAAGGCGTGCGCATCAAGGTGCGCACCCTGGCGAAGGTGCGCACCCGGGGCAAACCGAGCTCCGACTTCGTGCGCACCTTGGAGCGCACAAAAGGTGCGCAACCCAGCCAAGGTGTGCGCACCCCGGTCAAACCGAGCTCCGAATCGTGCGCACCAGAGGTGCACGCCATCGTGCGCACCTTGGAGCACACTTCGGAGCCCTCCTTGGTGCGCGCCGATGTTGCGCACCTCGGAGCGCACCCGGGGAAAACAATGCAATTAACCCGACTTTCGACTTCGTGGGCACCTCGGAGCGCTCTCGGGTTCGCACCTCGGAGCACACCGAGGTGCGCACCTTTGATGCGCTGCCTTCACCAATTTCCAGAAAAGGCAAGAAAACATTGAGAAGGTGTGCGCACCGAGGTGCCCACCCTGGCGAAGGTGCACGCGAGGTGCGCACCCGGGGCAAACCGGGCTCCGACTTCGTGCACGCCGCACCTTGGAGCACACTTCGGAGCGCTCCTTGGTGCGCACCAGGGCGCGCAACCCAGCCGAGGTGCCCACCCCGGCGAAGGTGCACGCGAGGTGCGCACCCGGGGCAAACCGGGCTCCGACTTCGTGCACGCCATGGTGCCCACCGCGGCGAAGGTGCACGCGAGGTGCGCACCCGGGGCAAACCGGGCTCCGACTTCGTGCACGCCGCACCTTGGAGCACACTTCGGAGCGCTCCTTGGTGCGCACCATGGTGCCCACCAGGGCGCGCAACCCCGCCGAAGGTGCACGCGAGGTGCGCACCCGGGGCAAACCGGGCTCCGACTTCGTGCACGCCGCACCTTGGAGCACACTTCGGAGCGCTCCTTGGTGCGCACCATGGTGCCCACCAGGGCGCGCAACCCCGCCGAAGGTGCACGCGAGGTGCGCACCCGGGGCAAACCGGGCTCCGACTTCGTGCACGCCATGGTGCGCACCGCGGCGAAGGTGCGCACCCGGGGCAAACCGGGCTCCGACTTCGTGCACGCCGCACCTTGGAGCACACTTCGGAGCGCTCCTTGGTGCGCACCAGGGCGCGCAACCCAGCCGAGGTGCCCACCCCGGCGAAGGTGCACGCGAGGTGCGTACCCGGGGCAAACCGGGCTCCGACTTCGTGCACGCCGCACCTTGGAGCACACTTCGGAGCGCTCCTTGGTGCGCACCATGGTGCCCACCAGGCCGCGCAACCCAGCCAAGGTGTGCGCACCAAGGTGCACGCGAGGTGCGCACCCGGGGCAAACCGGGGTCCGACTTCGTGCACGCCGCACCTTGGAGCACACATCGGGGCGCTCCCGGGTTCGCACCGGCGTTGCGCACCGTGGTGGGCACCTCGGAGCACACCAAGGTGGGCAGCGAGGTGCGCACCTTTGATGCGATGCCTTCACTAATTTCCATAAAAGGCAAAAAAAAAACGAGATTTTAAAATTTCCGTTTTGAAAGATAGTGAGAAAAAGGGAATGCTGGTGCCATCTTGAGCCCGCCCTGGTGCGCAGCCCAGCCAAGGTGTGCGCACCAAGGTGCCCACCCTGGCGAAGGTGCGCGCCCGGGCAATTAACCCAACTTCCAACTTCGCGCGCGCCAGGGTGGGAGCGCACCCAACAACCGGGCCTGGGAAGAGCCAATGCGAGAAACCCCACCAAACGCTCTGACAAAAAAAGAGGGGGCGCTCCAGTAACCCCGCTTCGGAGCGCACCCTGGGCAAACCCAGCCAAGGTGCCCACCCCGGCCAAGGTGCAGGCGAGGTGCGCACCCGGGGCAAACCGGGCTCCGACAACGTGCACGCCGCACCTTGGAGCACACTTCGTAGCGCTCCCGGGTGCGCACCTCAGAGCACACCAAGGTGGGCAGCGAGGTGCGCACCTTTGATGCGCTGCCTTCACTAATTTCCAGAAAAGGCAAAAAAAAAAGGAGATTTTAAAATTTCCGTTTTGAAAGATAGTGAAAAAAACGGAACGCGCGTGCCATCTTGAGCCCGCCCTGGTGCGCAGCCCAGGTAAGGTGCCCACCCTGGCAAAGGTGCGCACCCGGGCAATTAACCCTACTTCCGACTTCGTGCGCGCCAGGGTGGCAACCGGGCCTCGGAAGAGCCAATGCGAGAAACCCCACCAAACGCTCCGACAAAAAAAGAGGCGGCGCTCCAATAACCCCGCTTCGGAGCGCAGCCGGGGCAAACCCAGCCAAGGTGCCCACCCCGACGAAGGTGCACGCGAGGTGCGCACCCGGGGCAAACCGGGCTCCGACAACGTGCACGCAGCACCTTGGAGCACACTTCGAAGCACTCCCGGGTGCCCACCGGCGTTGCGCACCGTGGTGGGCAGCGAGGTGCGCACCTTTGATGCGCTGCCTTCACTAATTTCCAGAAAAAGGCAAAAAAAAATGAGATTT
>NW_026728872.1:327500-342500 GCF_030272615.1 Cryptomeria japonica
GGCAGAAATGCTAGTAACGTGCACTTCGGGACCAACGCATCACCGGAAGACAACCGCCAAACATCGAAAGAGTCGCGATGCTCCGCAACCTACGTGCAAAGCGGTCGCACACCGGGTAAGGGAGTGAGAGCCCCAAACATAGCTGGGCGAGGCGCTCACTCCGCTCTTTAATATCTCGTTAATACCGCCAAGGAAATGGCACAAGCACACACACACAAGCATCCTCGGAAGAGGACAGTTCGAGTGACAGGTCAAATCCAAGAGTTCCGAAGACTACCTCCAGGAACAATCGGGAACAAGACCGATTACAAGTCGTCGAGTCTGTTACTGGGCGAACACGAGATGCGCACAGGAAATCGATCAGCCCTCACAATGGCCCAAGGCCAGAGATCGGACTGCTACGATTTACCCCAACAATCATCGTGCCACTCTTCGCAGAGAGGTGATAGACGCCAACGAGCCCGCGCATAGCAATCGAGGTGTAAAAAGGGCGTTGAAGGCAGGAAGCCTGGACGAAAGAGGCTACGAGGTCACCTCGAAGCGGTCTAAGAATCGGGCGCACTTGGGGCGACTACCAGTGCCAACCCCTTATCCCGCGGTGCGTCCGACACACAGAAATTTCCAAGGCGGCCAAGGAGCCTCCCCGCATAGCAATCGGGGTGTGAGGTTACGGATGCAGCATTGATAGCAATCGAGGTGTGAGGCGAAGGATGCAGAAGTGAGAGCCGAGGGATGTAGCAGAGATAGCAATCGGGGTGTGTGATGCAGAAGAGATAGCAATCGAGGTGTGCGGTGGGAAGGGCCCAGCAGCCAGAATGCATGAAGCGACGGATGAAGCAGTGATGACAACCGGGCTGTGAGGAGAGGAGGGATGCAGCCAAGAAAGCAATCAGGGCTCGAGGCAAGGGATGCATCAAGGATAGCAATCATGTTGTGAGGCGAGATTCCAAAGGCTAAACGTGAGAGGCTGCAGGGTCGACTCAGAGAGGTCTATGCATGTGAGAGGCTGAAAGCAAGGTCGACTCGGAGCGGTCTATGCATCGGGCGCGCTTGGGGCGACTACCAGTGCCAACCCCTTATCCCGCGACGCGTCCGACAAAGAGAACGTTCCAAGGCGGCAGAGGAGGTTACCAGCCGAAGGATGCAGTAGCAATAACAGGTATAGTTCCGCGGCGGCCGAGAAGACTCACCGCATAGGAATCGGGATGCGAGGCGAGGGATGCGGCGGGAAGGCCCCGACGGCTAAACGGAAGAGGCTGCAGGGCCGCCTCGGAATGGTCCAAGCATCGGATGCGATTGGGACGACTACCAGTGCCAACCCCTTATCCCGCGATGCGTCCGATACACAGATAGTTCCAAGGCGGCCGAGGAGCCTCACCGCATATCAATCGGGGTGCGAGGCGAGGGATGGGGCGGGAAGGCCCCAACGGCTAGACGGAAGAGGCTTCAGGGCCACCTCGGAATGGTCCAAGCATCGGACGCGCTTGGGGCGACTGCCAGTGCCAACCCCTTATCCCGCGATGCGTCCGATACACAGATGGTTCCAAGGCGGCCGAGGAGCCTCACCGCATAGCAATCGGGGGTGCGAGGCGAGGGATGGGGCGGGAAGGCCCCAACGGCTAGACGGAAGAGGCTTCAGGGCCGCCTAGGAATGGTCCAAGCATCGGACACGCTTGGGGCGACTACCAGTGACAGCCCCCTATCCCGCGATGCGTCCGATACGAAGATGGTTCCAAGGCGGCCGAGGAGCCTCACCGCATAGCAATCGGGGTGCGAGGTGGGGGATGCGGCGAGATGGCCCCAACGGCTAGACGGAAGAGGCCACAGGGCCGCGTCGGAATAGTCCAAGCATCGGACGCGCTTGGGGCGACTACCAGTGACAACCCCTTATCCCGCGATGCGTCCGATACGAAGATAGTTCCAAGGCGGCCGAGGAGCCTCACCGCATAGCAATCGGGGTGCGAGGTGGGGGATGCGGCGAGATGGCCCCAACGGCTAGACGGAAGAGGCTGCAGGGCCGCCTCGGAATAGTCCAAGCATCGGACGCGCTTGGGGCCACTACCAGTGACAACCCCTTATCCCGCAATGCGTCCGATACGAAGATAGTTCCAAGGCGGCCGAAGAGCCTCACCGCATAGCAATCGGGGTGCGAGGTGGGGGATGCGGCGAGATGGCCCCAACGGCTAGACGGAAGAGGCCACAGGGCCGCCTCGGAATAGTCCAAGCATCGGACGCGCTTGGGGCGACTACCAGTGACAACCCCTTATCCCGCGATGCGTCCGATACGAAGATAGTTCCCAGGCGGCCGAGGAGCCTCACCGCATAGCAATCGGGGTGCGAGGCGAGGGATGCGGCGAGATGGCCCCAAAGGCTAGACGGAAGAGGCTGCAGGGCTGCCTCGGAATAGTCCAAGCATCGGACGCGCTTGGGGCGACTACCACTGCCAACCCCTTATCCCGCGATGCGTCCGATACACAGATAGTTCCGAGGCGGCCGAGGAGGTGGGGGATGCAGCGAGATGGCCCCAACGGCTAGACGGAAGAGGCTGCAGGGCCGCCTCGGAATAGTCCAAGCATCGGACGCGCTTGGGGCGACTACCAGTGACAACCCCTTATCCCGCGATGCGTCCGATACACAGATAGTTCCGAGGCGGCCAAGGAGCCTCACCGCATAGCAATCGTGGTGCGAGGTGGGGGATGCGGCGAGATGGCCCCAACGGCTAGACGGAAGAGGCTGCAGGGCCGCCTCGGAATGGTCCAAGCATCGGATGCGCTTGGGGCGACTACCACTGCCAACCCCTTATCCCGCGATGCGTCCGATACACAGATAGTTCCAAGGCGGCCGAGGAGCCTCACAGCATAGCAATCAGGGTGCGAGGCGAGGGATGCGGCGAGAAAGCCCCAACGGCTAGAGGGAAGAGGCTTCAGGTCCGCCTCGGAATGGTCCAAGCATCGGACGCGCTTGGGGCGACTACCAGTGACAACCCCTTATCCCGCGACGCGTCCGATACACAGATAGTTCCAAGGCGGCCGAGGAGCCTCACCGCATAGCAATCGGGGTGCGAGGCGAGGGATGCGGCGAGAAGGACCCAACGGCTACACGGAAGAGGCTTCGGGGCCGCCTCGGAATGGTCCAAGCATCGGACGCGCTTGGGGCGACTACCAGTGACAACCCCTTATCCCGCGATGCGTCCGATACACAGATAGTTCCAAGGCGGCCGAGGAGCCTCACCGCATAGCAATCGGGGTGCGAGGCGAGGGATGCGGCGAGAAGGACCCAACGGCTACACGGAAGAGGCTTCGGGGCCGCCTCGGAATGGTCCAAGCATCGGACGCGCTTGGGGCGACTACCAGTGACAACCCCTTATCCCGCGACGCGTCCGATACACAGATAGTTCCAAGGCGGCCGAGGAGCCTCACCGCATAGCAATCGGGGTGCGAGGCGAGGGATGCGGCGAGAAGGACCCAACGGCTAGACGGAAGAGGCTTCGGGTCCGCCTCGGAATGGTCCAAGCATCGGACGCGCTTGGGGCGACTACCAGTGACAACCCCTTATCCCGCGACGCGTCCGATACACAGATAGTTCCAAGGCGGCCGAGGAGCCTCACCGCATAGCAATCGGGGTGCGAGGCGAGGGATGCGGCGAGAAGGACCCAACGGCTAGACGGAAGAGGCTTCGGGTCCGCCTCGGAATGGTCCAAGCATCGGACGCGCTTGGGGCGACTACCAGTGACAACCCCTTATCCCGCGACGCGTCCGATACACAGATAGTTCCAAGGCGGCCGAGGAGCCTCACCGCATAGCAATCGGGGTGCGAGGCGAGGGATGCGGCGAGAAGGACCCAACGGCTAGACGGAAGAGGCTTCGGGTCCGCCTCGGAATGGTCCAAGCATCGGACGCGCTTGGGGCGACTACCAGTGACAACCCCTTATCCCGCGACGCGTCCGATACACAGATAGTTCCGAGGCGGCCGAGGAGCCTCACCGCATAGCAATCGGGGTGCGAGGCGAAGGATGCGGCGAGAAGGACCCAACGGCTAGACGGAAGAGGCTTCGGGTCCGCCTCGGAATGGTCTAAGCATCGGACGCGCTTGGGGCGACTACCAGTGACAACCCCTTATCCCGCGACGCGTCCGATACACAGATAGTTCCAAGGCGGCCGAGGAGCCTCACCGCATAGCAATCGGGGTGCGAGGCGAGGGATGCGGCGAGAAGGACCCAACGGCTAGACGGAAGAGGCTTCAGGGCCGCCTCGGAATGGTCCAAGCATCGGACGCGCTTGGGGCGACTACCAATGACAACCCCTTATCCCGCGACGCGTCCGATACACAGATAGTTCCGAGGCGGCCGAGGAGCCTCACCGCATAGCAATCGGGGTGCGAGGCGAGGGATGCGGCGAGAAGGACCCAACGGCTAGACGGAAGAGGCTTCAGGGCCGCCTCGGAATGGTCCAAGCATCGGACGCGCTTGGGGCGACTACCAGTGACAACCCCTTATCCCGCGACGCGTCCGATACACAGATAGTTCCGAGGCGGCCGAGGAGCCTCACCGCATAGCAATCGGGGTGCGAGGCGAGGGATGCGGCGAGAAGGACCCAACGGCTAGACGGAAGAGGCTTCAGGGCCGCCTCGGAATGGTCCAAGCATCGGACGCGCTTGGGGCGACTACCGTTGCCAACCCCTTATCCCGCGATGCGTCTGATACACAGATAGTTCCGAGGCGGCCGAGGAGCCTCACCGCATAGCAATCGGGTTGCGAGGCAGATTATTGGGAAGGGAACCCCCTGGGATGCGGCTCAAGCAGTGCCCAAAGGGACTGGAATGCGGAATCACATCGAGAGACCCAAATGCTATACGAGGGCTCAAATCGAATTATCGATTTGGCCACGACATGGACGCATCGGAACGACTACCTTTGCCGAACCACTCGCAATTGCATCCATACCGAAACCAATAGACATTTCCGTTAGAGCCCTCGCATAGCATTCGGGAATCTCGCATGCCCCTCTAAATCGACCAATGCTGGCGCTCAATGAAAATCCGAGCGCTACCACCGTTCGAGCGCCAGCATTGGTCGAGTTAGAGGGGCACGGGGGAGAATGCTCCAGTCAACACCTCCCCTATATAAGTTATTTGTCCGATTCTCGCACAACCGTAGTCTGCCTCGTCGAATCAAACAACGGTCCCAGATTCCGACTTCCGTTCCGTAGAGACCCAAAAGCTAGATGGAGGCTCGCAAGAAAGAGAGTCGGCGCATAGCAATCGGGTTTCTCGAACGTTTAGGGACCGAGCTCACTTGCGGATAGGGCAAAATCCGCCAAGCAACCCAAAAGCTAGACGGGGGCTCGAATCGAATCGCCTAGGCGGCCACAACAACGACGTGTTGGATCGACTACCAGTGCCAAACCATTCAGCAAGACTAGTCTGTGTCGAGGCCGGATAGAGATTCTCAGAGAGCGCCCGCATAGCATTTAGGAGACCTGCCGCGTCCCTCACACTCGACAAATGGTGGTGCACGTTTATAAATCCGAGCGATCCCAACCCTTTCAAGCACCAACATCGGTCGAGATAGAGGGGCACGGAGGGGGCTGCGTGAGACAACACAGTCCCCTATATAAGTTATTTGTCCGATTCTCACACATCCGAAGAATGGTCATCAAATCGGACAACAGCCCAAACTTCCGACTTCCGTCCCAGAAAGCCCAAGAGCTATCTAAAACGTTCATGGCCGGAACTCGATCGCGGCTATACCAGTCCGCCAAGCAACCCAAAAGCTAGACTGGAGCTCTAGTCGAATCACCTCTGTGGCCATTGCAAGGACGTGTTGGAGCGACTACCATTGCCGAACCATTCCGCAGGTCGAGTCCATACCAAGGCCGCATAGAGATTCACGATGAGCTCCTGCATAGCAATCAGGAGACTTGCCGTGTCCATCACAATCGATAAATCCTGGTGCAAGATTTTTGCATCCGAGCGCTCCAACCAGTCGAGCACCAGCATCAATCGACATAAACGGGCACGGGGGGAGGATGCTCGAGAACACTACCTCCCCTATATAAGTTATTTGTCCGATTCTCAAGCAGCCGAAGTCTGGTCATCGAATCGGGTCAAAGACCACAACTTCCGACTTTACCCACAATGCAAGTCATCGAATCGAACATCGGCCCCCGAGTCGGACTCCATGCGTATGTCAGGTCATCGGACCCAAATTCCGCCTTCCTGCGCATGGCGGGCCATCAATATCAACTCGGTCATCGGACCCAAACTCCGCCTTTTTGCGTATGGCACGCCTTCAAATCGGTCATCGGACCCAAATTCCGCCTTCCTGTGCATGGCGGGCCATCAACATCAACTCGGTCATCGGACCCAAATTCCGCCTTTCTGCGCATGGCACGCCATCAACTCGGTCATCGGACCCAAATTCCGCCTTCCTGCGCATGGCAGGTCATCGGACACAAATTCAGACCTCGCCAATATGCCTACGTATCGAATCGGTCATCGGACCCAACTTCCGACTTCATCCATACTGTAGGGTCTTTGAGGTTGGCGCGGTGCGCTCAACCCAGGGAGTCGACCCATCGAAGCATACACCTCCCCTATATAAGCTATTTGTCCGATTCCCACACCTGTGTAGTTTGCACCTCTGACCAGGACATCGACCCCAACTTCCGAACTCGACTGCAACGACGGCACCAGCGCCTTGGTGCGCACCTTGCGACGCACAGTCCCAACATTCGCCTTCCTGCACATGGCAGGTCATCGGACCCAAATTCCGACCTCGCGAGTATGCCTACATATCGAATCGGTCATCGGACCCAACTTCCGACTTCATCCATACCGTAGGGTCTTTGAGGTTGGCGCGGTGCGCTCAACCCGGGGAGTCGACCCAACGAAGCATACACCTCCCCTATATAAGCTATTTGTCCGATTCCCACACCTGTGTAGTTTGCACCTCCGATCAAGACATCGACCCCAACTTCCGAACTCGCCTCCAACGACCGAACCAGCGCCTTGGTGCGCACCTTGCAACGCACAGTGCCAACATTCGCCTTCCTGCACGTGGCAGGTCATCGGACCCAAATTCCGACCTCGCGAGTATGCCTACATATCGAATCGGTCATCGGACCCAACTTCCGACTTCATCCATACCGTAGGGTCTTTGAGGTTGGCGCGGTGCGCTCAACCCGGGGAGTCGACCCAACGAAGCATACACCTCCCCTATATAAGCTATTTGTCCGATTCCCACACCTGTGTAGCTTGCACCTCCGATCAGGACATCGACCCCAACTTCCGAACTCGACTAAAAAGACCGCACCAGCGCCTTGGTGTGCACCTTGCAACGCACAGTGTCAACATTCGCCTTCCTGCACATGGCAGGTCATCGGACCCAAATTCCGACCTCATGAGCATACCTACTAATCGAATTGGTCATCGGACCCAACTTCCGACTTCATCCATACCGTAGGGTCTTTGAGGTTGGCGCGGTGCGCTCAACCTGGGGAGTCGACCCATCGAAGCATACACCTCCCCTATATAAGCTATTTGTCCGATTCCGACACCTGTGTAGTTTGCACCTCCGCTCAGGACATCGACCCCAACTTCCGAACTCGCCTGCAACGACCGAACCAGCGCCTTGGTGCGCACCAAAAGTGCGCACTTTTGGAGGGCACTTTTCTGCGCTCCAAAGGTGCGCACTTTTGGAGGGCACTTTTCTGCGCTCCAAAGGTGCGCACTTTTGGAGGGCACTTTTTGGAGGGCACTTTTCTGCGCTCCAAAGGTGCGCACTTTTGGAGGGCACTTTTTGGAGGGCACTTTTCTGCGCTCCAAAGGTGCGCACTTTTGGAGGGCACTTTTTGGAGGGCACTTTTCTGCGCTCCAAAGGTGCGCACTTTTGGAGGGCACTTTTTGGAGGGCACTTTTCTGCGCTCCAAAGGTGCGCACTTTTGGAGGGCACTTTTTGGAGGGCACTTTTCTGCGCTCCAAAGGTGCGCACTTTTGGAGGGCACTTTTCTGCGCTCCAAAGGTGCGCACTTTTGGAGGGCACTTTTTGGAGGGCACTTTTCTGCGCTCCAAAGGTGCGCACTTTTGGAGGGCACTTTTTGGAGGGCACTTTTCTGCGCTCCAAAGGTGCGCACTTTTGGAGGGCACTTTTTGGAGGGCACTTTTCTGCGCTCCAAAGGTGCGCACTTTTGGAGGGCACTTTTGTGCACTCCAAAGGTGCGCACTTTTGGAGGGCACTTTTCCTGTGCTCCAAAGGTGCACACCTAGGTGAGCACCTTCGACCACACCTTGTAGCACACCAAACTCTGACTTTCGACTTCATCCGCAATGCAGGGTCTTTGAGGTTGGCGCAATGCGCACAACCAGGGGAGTCGACCCATCAAACCCAACACCTCCCCTATATAAGCTATTTGTCTGATTCTCATACATGCGTAGCCTGCAGGAGCAATTAGGACATCGACCCCAACTTTCGGCTTCTAAACGAAAACAAGGTCTTTGAGGTTGGTGTAATGCGAACAACTAGGGGAGTCAACCCATCAAACCCAACACCTCCCCTATATAAGCTATTTGTCTGATTCTCATACATGTGTAGTCTACAGGAGCAATTAGGACATCGACCCCAACTTTTGACTTCTTAACGAAAACAAGGTCTTTGAGGTTGACGTAATGCGCACAACCAGGGGAGTCGACCCATCAAACCCAACACCTCCCCTATATAAGCTATTTGTCCGATTCTCATACATGTGTAGCCTGCAGGAGCCATTAGGACATTGACCCCAACTTTTGACTTCTTAACGAAAACAAGGTCTTTGAGGTTGGCGTAATGCGCACAACCAAGGGAGTTGACCCATCAAACCCAACACCTCCCCTATATAAGCTATTTGTCTGATTCTCATACATGTGTAGCCTGCAACAACGATTAGGACATCCACCCCAACTTCTGAATTCGTCTGCGTTGACCGCACCAAAGGTGCACGCCTTGGTGCTCACCAAAATCCGACTTCCGACTTCTTCTGCTATGCGGGGTCTTTGAGGTTGGCGCAGTGCGCACAACCAGGGGAGTCAACCCACCGAATGCAACACCTCCCCTATATAAGCTATTTGTCTGATTCTCATACATGCGTAGACTGCAGCAATGATTAGGACATCCACCCCAACTTTTGACTTCTTAAACAAGACAGGGTCTTTGAAGTTGGTGCAGTGCACACAACCAGGGGAGTCGACCCATCAAACGCAACACCTCCCCTATATAAAGCTATTTGTCCGATTCTCATACGTGTAGTCTGCAGCAGCGATTAGGACATCGACCCCAACTTCCGAATTCGTTTGCATTGACCGCACCAAAGGTGCACGCCTTGGTGTGCACCCTGGAGTGCACTTTGGTGCTCACCTCGGTGCACACTTTGGTGTGCACCTCGGTGTGCACCAAAGGTGCGCACCTTGGAGCGCACCAAAGGTGTACACTTTGGAGCGCACCACATAGGGTCTTTGAGAGGTTGGCGCAGTGCGCACACCAAGGTGGGTGTTGAGGTGCGTGCCGAGGTGGGTGGGTGCTAGGGTGCGCTCCATGGTGGGTGCCAGGGTGGGTGCGTGCTAGGGTGGATTCCAAAGAGGGTCATAGGGTGGGTGCCAAGGTGGGTTGGTGATATAGTGGGTTCAAAGGTGGGTACTAGGGTGGGTTCCAAGGTGGGTCACAAGTTGGGTGCCAGGATGCGTGGGTGTTAGGTTGGGTGCCAAGGTGGGCTCCTGCGTGGGTGGGTGCTAGGGTGGGTTTCAAGGTGGACGCGAGGGCGGGTGCCAAGGTGGGTAACAAGTTGGGTGTTAGGATGGGTGAGTGCTAGAGTGGGTGCCAAGGTGGGTGGGTGCTAAGGTGGATGCCAAGGTGGTTCACAGGGTGGGTGGGTTCTAGGGTGAGTTCCAAGGTGGGTCACAGGTTCAGTGCTAGGGTGGGTGTCAAGGCGGGTGTCGAGGTGCCTGGGTGCTAGGGTGTGGATGCCAATGTGGGTCATAGGGTGGGTACTAGGGTGGGCTGCAATGTGGGTGCCAAGGTGGGTAACATGCTCGGTGGGTTCTAAATTGGGTGCCAGGGTGGGTGTGCACCCACCTTGCCCGAGGTGGGTGCCAAGGTGCCAGTGTGGGTGGGTGCTAAGGTGGATGCCAAGGTGGGTGAGAAGGTGGGTGATAGGTTGAGTGGTAGGATGGGTGGGTGCCAAGATGGGTCACAGGGTGGGTGCAAGGGTGGGTAGGTGCTAGGGTTGGTGTCAGGGTGGGTGGGTGCTAGGTTGGGTTCCAAGGTGGGTGCGAGGGTGAGTGTCAAGGTGGGTCACAGGTTAGGTGCTAGGATGGGTGAGTGCTAGGGTGCAAAGGTGCCAGGGTGGGTGCTAGGATGGGTCGATGCTAGGGTGAGTGGCAAGGTGGGTCCACAAGTGTCAAGGTGGGTGCCGAGGTGGGTGCCAAGTCGGCGACTGCTATGGTGGATGCCAAGGTGGGTCACGGGGTGGGTGCCAAGTTGCTAGGTTGGGTTCCAAGGTGGGTGCCAACGTGGGTGCTAGGGTGCGTGGGTTAAAGGGTGTGTCACAACGTGGGTGCCAGGATGGGTGCGCACCCACACTGGCCAAGACGGGTGCGGGTGCAAGGTTGGGTTCCAAGCCCGGTCACAGGCTGGGTGCTAGGATGGGTGGGTGCCAAGGTGGGCACCAGGGTGGGTGCACCCACCCTGGCCAAGGTGGGTCACGGGGTGGGTCCTAGGGTGGGTAACGGGGTGGGTACTAAGGTGCGTGCCAAGGTGGGTCATAGGGTGGGTGCCAAGGTGGGCACCAGGGTGGGTGTGCACCAACCCTAGCCAGGGTAGGTCACGGGGTGGTTGTCGGGGTGGGCGTCAAGGAGCCAAGGTGGGTGGCAAGTAGCCAAGTTGCGTGCCAAGGTGGGTGTCGGGGTGGGTGCCAAGGATCCAAGGTGGGTGCCAAGGAACCAAGGTGGGTGTCTGGGTGGGTGCCGAGGTGGGAGCCAGGGTGGGTCCCAAGGTGAGTGCAAAGGTGGGTGCCAGGGTCAAGGTGAGTGCCAATGTGGGTTCCAAGGTGCCAGGGTCAGGGTGAGTGCCAATGTGGGTTCAAAGGTGCTAAGTTGGGTGCGAGGTTGGGTGCGAGGGTGGGTGGGTGCCAAGGTGTGCTAGGTGGAAGCCCGGGTGGGTCGGCATCCCATGGGTGTCGAGTTGGGTGCCTGATGGGTGCTTCTTGTCAAGTTTTAGTCGTCGGGACTCATTTCGAGCCTTAGAGGTCGTTTCTTGTCCGGTTGCCCTGTCTTCGACCTGGGAACCCAATTTTGGTCCTCGGGTCCCATTTTTTTTTGTCTCGCATCCCACTTTTGGCCTGTGGCCTTTTCGGGGTCGATTCTCGTTTTGGGCATCAGAGCATGTTTCTTCTCCTAAAACCCAATATTTGTTTATTAAGTCTCGGAACACATTTTTGTTCTCGTGGACCCATCATGGGTCTTGGAACGCATTTGTGGTCCTTGGGTCCCATTTTGCATCCCGAAACTTGTGTTTTGGTGCTTGATCCCTATTTTGGGTGCCCACCTTGCACCAAGTGCGCACCCGGGGCAAACCGAGCGCCTTGGTGCACCAGGGCAAGATCGAGCGTGCACCCGAGGCGCCCCGAACATGCACCAAGGTGCACTCGGCCCACATGTGAGCGCAGGTCGTTGCGCCCGAGGTGGTGTGTGGGCACCGCGTTGCAGACGGGACACTGCACGCACACGACGCCCCCTCCAGGTGCACGCACGTAGGCCGGGCCGGGTGCACACCCGACGCCCTAGCAAGGTGCGCGCACCCGGGCAGGGCTCACACTTGGCGAACGGGGCGCACTTCGCGAGGGAGGGTGTGCACCTCGACGGGGGTGGGTGGCCGGGGTGGATTCGCACGTGGGTCGCGGTTTGCTAAGTACACACTGCGACAAGCTCATAACGGGTGCGATCATACCAGCGTTAGTGCACCGGATCCCATCAGAACTCCGCAGTTAAGCGCGCTTGGGCCGGAGTAGTACTGGGATGGGTGACCTCCCGGGAAGTCCCGGTGTTGCACCCTTTTTTAGTTTTTCGCCGGGCGTCGCAATGCTATTTGAATAAACCTTTTGCCCGTTTGCGTTCTCGTCGGGGCCGGGCCGGGCCGGGGTGCGCTGCCCGCACTACCGCGCGCGCGGGGGCGACACCGAGCGCGCACCCGAGGCGCCCCGAGCACACAGGCCACGGTGCAACCCGGGCGTTGTGCGCGCACCCCGGTGCGCCCGAGGTGCTGCGCGCGCACCCAGGTGAAATCGGTGTGCACCTCGGCCAGTGCGCGCTCGGTCGAGTCGCGCACGTTGGCCAAGGTGCACGGTGATGTTTCTTACTCTAAGGTTCCGCACCAGACGCCCGGGACAGGTGAGCGAAGCTGGGCGGGGCCGGGTGCGCGGCCGGGGCAGGTGCACGCAGCTGGAGAGAGCTTTGGAGCACACTTCGGAGCGCACCAATGATGCGCTCCATTCAAAAGTTTCCTGAAAAGGCAAAAAAAGTTGAGATTATAGAATTTCCCACTTGAGAGATTGTAAAAAAAAAAAATTTAAAATGAAGGAAACGCGGGTGCCAAGGTGTGCGCAGCCCAGCCAAGGTGTGCGCACCAAGGCGCCCACCCTGGCGAAGGTGCACGCAAGGTGCGCACCCGAGGCAAACCGGACAATTAACCCAACTTTCGACTTCGCGCGCACCTTGGAGCGCACTTCGGAGCGCTCCTTGGTGCGCACCAATCTTGGGCACCTCGGAGTGCACCATGGCGCCCACCAAGGTGCGCACCCGGGGCAAACCGAGCTCCGACTTCGTGCGCACCTTGGAGCGCACGAAAGGTGCGCACCATGGCGCCCACCAAGGTGCGCAGCCCAGCCAAGGCGTGCGCATCAAGGTGCGCACCCTGGCGAAGGTGCGCACCCGGGGCAAACCGAGCTCCGACTTCGTGCGCACCTTGGAGCGCACAAAAGGTGCGCAACCCAGCCAAGGTGTGCGCACCCCGGTCAAACCGAGCTCCGAATCGTGCGCACCAGAGGTGCACGCCATCGTGCGCACCTTGGAGCACACTTCGGAGCCCTCCTTGGTGCGCGCCGATGTTGCGCACCTCGGAGCGCACCCGGGGAAAACAATGCAATTAACCCGACTTTCGACTTCGTGGGCACCTCGGAGCGCTCTCGGGTTCGCACCTCGGAGCACACCGAGGTGCGCACCTTTGATGCGCTGCCTTCACCAATTTCCAGAAAAGGCAAGAAAACATTGAGAAGGTGTGCGCACCGAGGTGCCCACCCTGGCGAAGGTGCACGCGAGGTGCGCACCCGGGGCAAACCGGGCTCCGACTTCGTGCACGCCGCACCTTGGAGCACACTTCGGAGCGCTCCTTGGTGCGCACCAGGGCGCGCAACCCAGCCGAGGTGCCCACCCCGGCGAAGGTGCACGCGAGGTGCGCACCCGGGGCAAACCGGGCTCCGACTTCGTGCACGCCATGGTGCCCACCGCGGCGAAGGTGCACGCGAGGTGCGCACCCGGGGCAAACCGGGCTCCGACTTCGTGCACGCCGCACCTTGGAGCACACTTCGGAGCGCTCCTTGGTGCGCACCATGGTGCCCACCAGGGCGCGCAACCCCGCCGAAGGTGCACGCGAGGTGCGCACCCGGGGCAAACCGGGCTCCGACTTCGTGCACGCCGCACCTTGGAGCACACTTCGGAGCGCTCCTTGGTGCGCACCATGGTGCCCACCAGGGCGCGCAACCCCGCCGAAGGTGCACGCGAGGTGCGCACCCGGGGCAAACCGGGCTCCGACTTCGTGCACGCCATGGTGCGCACCGCGGCGAAGGTGCGCACCCGGGGCAAACCGGGCTCCGACTTCGTGCACGCCGCACCTTGGAGCACACTTCGGAGCGCTCCTTGGTGCGCACCAGGGCGCGCAACCCAGCCGAGGTGCCCACCCCGGCGAAGGTGCACGCGAGGTGCGTACCCGGGGCAAACCGGGCTCCGACTTCGTGCACGCCGCACCTTGGAGCACACTTCGGAGCGCTCCTTGGTGCGCACCATGGTGCCCACCAGGCCGCGCAACCCAGCCAAGGTGTGCGCACCAAGGTGCACGCGAGGTGCGCACCCGGGGCAAACCGGGGTCCGACTTCGTGCACGCCGCACCTTGGAGCACACATCGGGGCGCTCCCGGGTTCGCACCGGCGTTGCGCACCGTGGTGGGCACCTCGGAGCACACCAAGGTGGGCAGCGAGGTGCGCACCTTTGATGCGATGCCTTCACTAATTTCCATAAAAGGCAAAAAAAAAACGAGATTTTAAAATTTCCGTTTTGAAAGATAGTGAGAAAAAGGGAATGCTGGTGCCATCTTGAGCCCGCCCTGGTGCGCAGCCCAGCCAAGGTGTGCGCACCAAGGTGCCCACCCTGGCGAAGGTGCGCGCCCGGGCAATTAACCCAACTTCCAACTTCGCGCGCGCCAGGGTGGGAGCGCACCCAACAACCGGGCCTGGGAAGAGCCAATGCGAGAAACCCCACCAAACGCTCTGACAAAAAAAGAGGGGGCGCTCCAGTAACCCCGCTTCGGAGCGCACCCTGGGCAAACCCAGCCAAGGTGCCCACCCCGGCCAAGGTGCAGGCGAGGTGCGCACCCGGGGCAAACCGGGCTCCGACAACGTGCACGCCGCACCTTGGAGCACACTTCGTAGCGCTCCCGGGTGCGCACCTCAGAGCACACCAAGGTGGGCAGCGAGGTGCGCACCTTTGATGCGCTGCCTTCACTAATTTCCAGAAAAGGCAAAAAAAAAAGGAGATTTTAAAATTTCCGTTTTGAAAGATAGTGAAAAAAACGGAACGCGCGTGCCATCTTGAGCCCGCCCTGGTGCGCAGCCCAGGTAAGGTGCCCACCCTGGCAAAGGTGCGCACCCGGGCAATTAACCCTACTTCCGACTTCGTGCGCGCCAGGGTGGCAACCGGGCCTCG
>NW_026728872.1:352500-367500 GCF_030272615.1 Cryptomeria japonica
CCCAAACAACGCCCCCTCTACCCTCTGTCGAAACACTCGGCATTGCTGCTCCCTAAGGTGAGCTTCTCCTCATAGGCAATTCCGCTCTTATCCGGTCACGTTTGTGTGCCCGAATTTCGCAAGGCAACCTCCATGGGACATGGAAAAGACTCGAGAAGAGAGCTCGCTCACGGGAGAGAGAAGCCAAGGAGACCACGAGAGTGCTGAGAGTGGGACAGCGCTGAATAGGCGGGAGAAGCCTGCGCGTATAAACGGAGATATATATCCAATTGCAACGAAGGAACGTGCCAAAGATCGAGAACAATGGCAGAAATGCTAGTAACGTGCACTTCGGGACCAACGCATCACCGGAAGACAACCGCCAAACATCGAAAGAGTCGCGATGCTCCGCAACCTACGTGCAAAGCGGTCGCACACCGGGTAAGGGAGTGAGAGCCCCAAACATAGCTGGGCGAGGCGCTCACTCCGCTCTTTAATATCTCGTTAATACCGCCAAGGAAATGGCACAAGCACACACACACAAGCATCCTCGGAAGAGGACAGTTCGAGTGACAGGTCAAATCCAAGAGTTCCGAAGACTACCTCCAGGAACAATCGGGAACAAGACCGATTACAAGTCGTCGAGTCTGTTACTGGGCGAACACGAGATGCGCACAGGAAATCGATCAGCCCTCACAATGGCCCAAGGCCAGAGATCGGACTGCTACGATTTACCCCAACAATCATCGTGCCACTCTTCGCAGAGAGGTGATAGACGCCAACGAGCCCGCGCATAGCAATCGAGGTGTAAAAAGGGCGTTGAAGGCAGGAAGCCTGGACGAAAGAGGCTACGAGGTCACCTCGAAGCGGTCTAAGAATCGGGCGCACTTGGGGCGACTACCAGTGCCAACCCCTTATCCCGCGGTGCGTCCGACACACAGAAATTTCCAAGGCGGCCAAGGAGCCTCCCCGCATAGCAATCGGGGTGTGAGGTTACGGATGCAGCATTGATAGCAATCGAGGTGTGAGGCGAAGGATGCAGAAGTGAGAGCCGAGGGATGTAGCAGAGATAGCAATCGGGGTGTGTGATGCAGAAGAGATAGCAATCGAGGTGTGCGGTGGGAAGGGCCCAGCAGCCAGAATGCATGAAGCGACGGATGAAGCAGTGATGACAACCGGGCTGTGAGGAGAGGAGGGATGCAGCCAAGAAAGCAATCAGGGCTCGAGGCAAGGGATGCATCAAGGATAGCAATCATGTTGTGAGGCGAGATTCCAAAGGCTAAACGTGAGAGGCTGCAGGGTCGACTCAGAGAGGTCTATGCATGTGAGAGGCTGAAAGCAAGGTCGACTCGGAGCGGTCTATGCATCGGGCGCGCTTGGGGCGACTACCAGTGCCAACCCCTTATCCCGCGACGCGTCCGACAAAGAGAACGTTCCAAGGCGGCAGAGGAGGTTACCAGCCGAAGGATGCAGTAGCAATAACAGGTATAGTTCCGCGGCGGCCGAGAAGACTCACCGCATAGGAATCGGGATGCGAGGCGAGGGATGCGGCGGGAAGGCCCCGACGGCTAAACGGAAGAGGCTGCAGGGCCGCCTCGGAATGGTCCAAGCATCGGATGCGATTGGGACGACTACCAGTGCCAACCCCTTATCCCGCGATGCGTCCGATACACAGATAGTTCCAAGGCGGCCGAGGAGCCTCACCGCATATCAATCGGGGTGCGAGGCGAGGGATGGGGCGGGAAGGCCCCAACGGCTAGACGGAAGAGGCTTCAGGGCCACCTCGGAATGGTCCAAGCATCGGACGCGCTTGGGGCGACTGCCAGTGCCAACCCCTTATCCCGCGATGCGTCCGATACACAGATGGTTCCAAGGCGGCCGAGGAGCCTCACCGCATAGCAATCGGGGGTGCGAGGCGAGGGATGGGGCGGGAAGGCCCCAACGGCTAGACGGAAGAGGCTTCAGGGCCGCCTAGGAATGGTCCAAGCATCGGACACGCTTGGGGCGACTACCAGTGACAGCCCCCTATCCCGCGATGCGTCCGATACGAAGATGGTTCCAAGGCGGCCGAGGAGCCTCACCGCATAGCAATCGGGGTGCGAGGTGGGGGATGCGGCGAGATGGCCCCAACGGCTAGACGGAAGAGGCCACAGGGCCGCGTCGGAATAGTCCAAGCATCGGACGCGCTTGGGGCGACTACCAGTGACAACCCCTTATCCCGCGATGCGTCCGATACGAAGATAGTTCCAAGGCGGCCGAGGAGCCTCACCGCATAGCAATCGGGGTGCGAGGTGGGGGATGCGGCGAGATGGCCCCAACGGCTAGACGGAAGAGGCTGCAGGGCCGCCTCGGAATAGTCCAAGCATCGGACGCGCTTGGGGCCACTACCAGTGACAACCCCTTATCCCGCAATGCGTCCGATACGAAGATAGTTCCAAGGCGGCCGAAGAGCCTCACCGCATAGCAATCGGGGTGCGAGGTGGGGGATGCGGCGAGATGGCCCCAACGGCTAGACGGAAGAGGCCACAGGGCCGCCTCGGAATAGTCCAAGCATCGGACGCGCTTGGGGCGACTACCAGTGACAACCCCTTATCCCGCGATGCGTCCGATACGAAGATAGTTCCCAGGCGGCCGAGGAGCCTCACCGCATAGCAATCGGGGTGCGAGGCGAGGGATGCGGCGAGATGGCCCCAAAGGCTAGACGGAAGAGGCTGCAGGGCTGCCTCGGAATAGTCCAAGCATCGGACGCGCTTGGGGCGACTACCACTGCCAACCCCTTATCCCGCGATGCGTCCGATACACAGATAGTTCCGAGGCGGCCGAGGAGGTGGGGGATGCAGCGAGATGGCCCCAACGGCTAGACGGAAGAGGCTGCAGGGCCGCCTCGGAATAGTCCAAGCATCGGACGCGCTTGGGGCGACTACCAGTGACAACCCCTTATCCCGCGATGCGTCCGATACACAGATAGTTCCGAGGCGGCCAAGGAGCCTCACCGCATAGCAATCGTGGTGCGAGGTGGGGGATGCGGCGAGATGGCCCCAACGGCTAGACGGAAGAGGCTGCAGGGCCGCCTCGGAATGGTCCAAGCATCGGATGCGCTTGGGGCGACTACCACTGCCAACCCCTTATCCCGCGATGCGTCCGATACACAGATAGTTCCAAGGCGGCCGAGGAGCCTCACAGCATAGCAATCAGGGTGCGAGGCGAGGGATGCGGCGAGAAAGCCCCAACGGCTAGAGGGAAGAGGCTTCAGGTCCGCCTCGGAATGGTCCAAGCATCGGACGCGCTTGGGGCGACTACCAGTGACAACCCCTTATCCCGCGACGCGTCCGATACACAGATAGTTCCAAGGCGGCCGAGGAGCCTCACCGCATAGCAATCGGGGTGCGAGGCGAGGGATGCGGCGAGAAGGACCCAACGGCTACACGGAAGAGGCTTCGGGGCCGCCTCGGAATGGTCCAAGCATCGGACGCGCTTGGGGCGACTACCAGTGACAACCCCTTATCCCGCGACGCGTCCGATACACAGATAGTTCCAAGGCGGCCGAGGAGCCTCACCACATAGCAATCGGGGTGCGAGGCGAGGGATGCGGCGAGAAGGACCCAACGGCTACACGGAAGAGGCTTCGGGGCCGCCTCGGAATGGTCCAAGCATCGGACGCGCTTGGGGCGACTACCAGTGACAACCCCTTATCCCGCGACGCGTCCGATACACAGATAGTTCCAAGGCGGCCGAGGAGCCTCACCGCATAGCAATCGGGGTGCGAGGCGAGGGATGCGGCGAGAAGGACCCAACGGCTAGACGGAAGAGGCTTCGGGTCCGCCTCGGAATGGTCCAAGCATCGGACGCGCTTGGGGCGACTACCAGTGACAACCCCTTATCCCGCGACGCGTCCGATACACAGATAGTTCCAAGGCGGCCGAGGAGCCTCACCGCATAGCAATCGAGGTGCGAGGCGAGGGATGCGGCGAGAAGGACCCAACGGCTAGACGGAAGAGGCTTCGGGTCCGCCTCGGAATGGTCCAAGCATCGGACGCGCTTGGGGCGACTACCAGTGACAACCCCTTATCCCGCGACGCGTCCGATACACAGATAGTTCCAAGGCGGCCGAGGAGCCTCACCGCATAGCAATCGGGGTGCGAGGCGAGGGATGCGGCGAGAAGGACCCAACGGCTAGACGGAAGAGGCTTCGGGTCCGCCTCGGAATGGTCCAAGCATCGGACGCGCTTGGGGCGACTACCAGTGACAACCCCTTATCCCGCGACGCGTCCGATACACAGATAGTTCCGAGGCGGCCGAGGAGCCTCACCGCATAGCAATCGGGGTGCGAGGCGAAGGATGCGGCGAGAAGGACCCAACGGCTAGACGGAAGAGGCTTCGGGTCCGCCTCGGAATGGTCTAAGCATCGGACGCGCTTGGGGCGACTACCAGTGACAACCCCTTATCCCGCGACGCGTCCGATACACAGATAGTTCCAAGGCGGCCGAGGAGCCTCACCGCATAGCAATCGGGGTGCGAGGCGAGGGATGCGGCGAGAAGGACCCAACGGCTAGACGGAAGAGGCTTCAGGGCCGCCTCGGAATGGTCCAAGCATCGGACGCGCTTGGGGCGACTACCAATGACAACCCCTTATCCCGCGACGCGTCCGATACACAGATAGTTCCGAGGCGGCCGAGGAGCCTCACCGCATAGCAATCGGGGTGCGAGGCGAGGGATGCGGCGAGAAGGACCCAACGGCTAGACGGAAGAGGCTTCAGGGCCGCCTCGGAATGGTCCAAGCATCGGACGCGCTTGGGGCGACTACCAGTGACAACCCCTTATCCCGCGACGCGTCCGATACACAGATAGTTCCGAGGCGGCCGAGGAGCCTCACCGCATAGCAATCGGGGTGCGAGGCGAGGGATGCGGCGAGAAGGACCCAACGGCTAGACGGAAGAGGCTTCAGGGCCGCCTCGGAATGGTCCAAGCATCGGACGCGCTTGGGGCGACTACCGTTGCCAACCCCTTATCCCGCGATGCGTCTGATACACAGATAGTTCCGAGGCGGCCGAGGAGCCTCACCGCATAGCAATCGGGTTGCGAGGCAGATTATTGGGAAGGGAACCCCCTGGGATGCGGCTCAAGCAGTGCCCAAAGGGACTGGAATGCGGAATCACATCGAGAGACCCAAATGCTATACGAGGGCTCAAATCGAATTATCGATTTGGCCACGACATGGACGCATCGGAACGACTACCTTTGCCGAACCACTCGCAATTGCATCCATACCGAAACCAATAGACATTTCCGTTAGAGCCCTCGCATAGCATTCGGGAATCTCGCATGCCCCTCTAAATCGACCAATGCTGGCGCTCAATGAAAATCCGAGCGCTACCACCGTTCGAGCGCCAGCATTGGTCGAGTTAGAGGGGCACGGGGGAGAATGCTCCAGTCAACACCTCCCCTATATAAGTTATTTGTCCGATTCTCGCACAACCGTAGTCTGCCTCGTCGAATCAAACAACGGTCCCAGATTCCGACTTCCGTTCCGTAGAGACCCAAAAGCTAGATGGAGGCTCGCAAGAAAGAGAGTCGGCGCATAGCAATCGGGTTTCTCGAACGTTTAGGGACCGAGCTCACTTGCGGATAGGGCAAAATCCGCCAAGCAACCCAAAAGCTAGACGGGGGCTCGAATCGAATCGCCTAGGCGGCCACAACAACGACGTGTTGGATCGACTACCAGTGCCAAACCATTCAGCAAGACTAGTCTGTGTCGAGGCCGGATAGAGATTCTCAGAGAGCGCTCGCATAGCATTTAGGAGACCTGCCGCGTCCCTCACACTCGACAAATGGTGGTGCACGTTTATAAATCCGAGCGATCCCAACCCTTTCAAGCACCAACATCGGTCGAGATAGAGGGGCACGGAGGGGGCTGCGTGAGACAACACAGTCCCCTATATAAGTTATTTGTCCGATTCTCACACATCCGAAGAATGGTCATCAAATCGGACAACAGCCCAAACTTCCGACTTCCGTCCCAGAAAGCCCAAGAGCTATCTAAAACGTTCATGGCCGGAACTCGATCGCGGCTATACCAGTCCGCCAAGCAACCCAAAAGCTAGACTGGAGCTCTAGTCGAATCACCTCTGTGGCCATTGCAAGGACGTGTTGGAGCGACTACCATTGCCGAACCATTCCGCAGGTCGAGTCCATACCAAGGCCGCATAGAGATTCACGATGAGCTCCTGCATAGCAATCAGGAGACTTGCCGTGTCCATCACAATCGATAAATCCTGGTGCAAGATTTTTGCATCCGAGCGCTCCAACCAGTCGAGCACCAGCATCAATCGACATAAACGGGCACGGGGGGAGGATGCTCGAGAACACTACCTCCCCTATATAAGTTATTTGTCCGATTCTCAAGCAGCCGAAGTCTGGTCATCGAATCGGGTCAAAGACCACAACTTCCGACTTTACCCACAATGCAAGTCATCGAATCGAACATCGGCCCCCGAGTCGGACTCCATGCGTATGTCAGGTCATCGGACCCAAATTCCGCCTTCCTGCGCATGGCGGGCCATCAATATCAACTCGGTCATCGGACCCAAACTCCGCCTTTTTGCGTATGGCACGCCTTCAAATCGGTCATCGGACCCAAATTCCGCCTTCCTGTGCATGGCGGGCCATCAACATCAACTCGGTCATCGGACCCAAATTCCGCCTTTCTGCGCATGGCACGCCATCAACTCGGTCATCGGACCCAAATTCCGCCTTCCTGCGCATGGCAGGTCATCGGACACAAATTCAGACCTCGCCAATATGCCTACGTATCGAATCGGTCATCGGACCCAACTTCCGACTTCATCCATACTGTAGGGTCTTTGAGGTTGGCGCGGTGCGCTCAACCCAGGGAGTCGACCCATCGAAGCATACACCTCCCCTATATAAGCTATTTGTCCGATTCCCACACCTGTGTAGTTTGCACCTCTGACCAGGACATCGACCCCAACTTCCGAACTCGACTGCAACGACGGCACCAGCGCCTTGGTGCGCACCTTGCGACGCACAGTCCCAACATTCGCCTTCCTGCACATGGCAGGTCATCGGACCCAAATTCCGACCTCGCGAGTATGCCTACATATCGAATCGGTCATCGGACCCAACTTCCGACTTCATCCATACCGTAGGGTCTTTGAGGTTGGCGCGGTGCGCTCAACCCGGGGAGTCGACCCAACGAAGCATACACCTCCCCTATATAAGCTATTTGTCCGATTCCCACACCTGTGTAGTTTGCACCTCCGATCAAGACATCGACCCCAACTTCCGAACTCGCCTCCAACGACCGAACCAGCGCCTTGGTGCGCACCTTGCAACGCACAGTGCCAACATTCGCCTTCCTGCACGTGGCAGGTCATCGGACCCAAATTCCGACCTCGCGAGTATGCCTACATATCGAATCGGTCATCGGACCCAACTTCCGACTTCATCCATACCGTAGGGTCTTTGAGGTTGGCGCGGTGCGCTCAACCCGGGGAGTCGACCCAACGAAGCATACACCTCCCCTATATAAGCTATTTGTCCGATTCCCACACCTGTGTAGCTTGCACCTCCGATCAGGACATCGACCCCAACTTCCGAACTCGACTAAAAAGACCGCACCAGCGCCTTGGTGTGCACCTTGCAACGCACAGTGTCAACATTCGCCTTCCTGCACATGGCAGGTCATCGGACCCAAATTCCGACCTCATGAGCATACCTACTAATCGAATTGGTCATCGGACCCAACTTCCGACTTCATCCATACCGTAGGGTCTTTGAGGTTGGCGCGGTGCGCTCAACCTGGGGAGTCGACCCATCGAAGCATACACCTCCCCTATATAAGCTATTTGTCCGATTCCGACACCTGTGTAGTTTGCACCTCCGCTCAGGACATCGACCCCAACTTCCGAACTCGCCTGCAACGACCGAACCAGCGCCTTGGTGCGCACCAAAAGTGCGCACTTTTGGAGGGCACTTTTGTGCGCTCCAAAGGTGCGCACTTTTGGAGGGCACTTTTCTGCGCTCCAAAGGTGCGCACTTTTGGAGGGCACTTTTTGGAGGGCACTTTTCTGCGCTCCAAAGGTGCGCACTTTTGGAGGGCACTTTTTGGAGGGCACTTTTCTGCGCTCCAAAGGTGCGCACTTTTGGAGGGCACTTTTTGGAGGGCACTTTTCTGCGCTCCAAAGGTGCGCACTTTTGGAGGGCACTTTTTGGAGGGCACTTTTCTGCGCTCCAAAGGTGCGCACTTTTGGAGGGCACTTTTTGGAGGGCACTTTTCTGCGCTCCAAAGGTGCGCACTTTTGGAGGGCACTTTTCTGCGCTCCAAAGGTGCGCACTTTTGGAGGGCACTTTTTGGAGGGCACTTTTCTGCGCTCCAAAGGTGCGCACTTTTGGAGGGCACTTTTCTGCGCTCCAAAGGTGCGCACTTTTGGAGGGCACTTTTTGGAGGGCACTTTTCTGCGCTCCAAAGGTGCGCACTTTTGGAGGGCACTTTTGTGCACTCCAAAGGTGCGCACTTTTGGAGGGCACTTTTCCTGTGCTCCAAAGGTGCACACCTAGGTGAGCACCTTCGACCACACCTTGTAGCACACCAAACTCTGACTTTCGACTTCATCCGCAATGCAGGGTCTTTGAGGTTGGCGCAATGCGCACAACCAGGGGAGTCGACCCATCAAACCCAACACCTCCCCTATATAAGCTATTTGTCTGATTCTCATACATGCGTAGCCTGCAGGAGCAATTAGGACATCGACCCCAACTTTCGGCTTCTAAACGAAAACAAGGTCTTTGAGGTTGGTGTAATGCGAACAACTAGGGGAGTCAACCCATCAAACCCAACACCTCCCCTATATAAGCTATTTGTCTGATTCTCATACATGTGTAGTCTACAGGAGCAATTAGGACATCGACCCCAACTTTTGACTTCTTAACGAAAACAAGGTCTTTGAGGTTGACGTAATGCGCACAACCAGGGGAGTCGACCCATCAAACCCAACACCTCCCCTATATAAGCTATTTGTCCGATTCTCATACATGTGTAGCCTGCAGGAGCCATTAGGACATTGACCCCAACTTTTGACTTCTTAACGAAAACAAGGTCTTTGAGGTTGGCGTAATGCGCACAACCAAGGGAGTTGACCCATCAAACCCAACACCTCCCCTATATAAGCTATTTGTCTGATTCTCATACATGTGTAGCCTGCAACAACGATTAGGACATCCACCCCAACTTCTGAATTCGTCTGCGTTGACCGCACCAAAGGTGCACGCCTTGGTGCTCACCAAAATCCGACTTCCGACTTCTTCTGCTATGCGGGGTCTTTGAGGTTGGCGCAGTGCGCACAACCAGGGGAGTCAACCCACCGAATGCAACACCTCCCCTATATAAGCTATTTGTCTGATTCTCATACATGCGTAGACTGCAGCAATGATTAGGACATCCACCCCAACTTTTGACTTCTTAAACAAGACAGGGTCTTTGAAGTTGGTGCAGTGCACACAACCAGGGGAGTCGACCCATCAAACGCAACACCTCCCCTATATAAAGCTATTTGTCCGATTCTCATACGTGTAGTCTGCAGCAGCGATTAGGACATCGACCCCAACTTCCGAATTCGTTTGCATTGACCGCACCAAAGGTGCACGCCTTGGTGTGCACCCTGGAGTGCACTTTGGTGCTCACCTCGGTGCACACTTTGGTGTGCACCTCGGTGTGCACCAAAGGTGCGCACCTTGGAGCGCACCAAAGGTGTACACTTTGGAGCGCACCACATAGGGTCTTTGAGAGGTTGGCGCAGTGCGCACACCAAGGTGGGTGTTGAGGTGCGTGCCGAGGTGGGTGGGTGCTAGGGTGCGCTCCATGGTGGGTGCCAGGGTGGGTGCGTGCTAGGGTGGATTCCAAAGAGGGTCATAGGGTGGGTGCCAAGGTGGGTTGGTGATATAGTGGGTTCAAAGGTGGGTACTAGGGTGGGTTCCAAGGTGGGTCACAAGTTGGGTGCCAGGATGCGTGGGTGTTAGGTTGGGTGCCAAGGTGGGCTCCTGCGTGGGTGGGTGCTAGGGTGGGTTTCAAGGTGGACGCGAGGGCGGGTGCCAAGGTGGGTAACAAGTTGGGTGTTAGGATGGGTGAGTGCTAGAGTGGGTGCCAAGGTGGGTGGGTGCTAAGGTGGATGCCAAGGTGGTTCACAGGGTGGGTGGGTTCTAGGGTGAGTTCCAAGGTGGGTCACAGGTTCAGTGCTAGGGTGGGTGTCAAGGCGGGTGTCGAGGTGCCTGGGTGCTAGGGTGTGGATGCCAATGTGGGTCATAGGGTGGGTACTAGGGTGGGCTGCAATGTGGGTGCCAAGGTGGGTAACATGCTCGGTGGGTTCTAAATTGGGTGCCAGGGTGGGTGTGCACCCACCTTGCCCGAGGTGGGTGCCAAGGTGCCAGTGTGGGTGGGTGCTAAGGTGGATGCCAAGGTGGGTGAGAAGGTGGGTGATAGGTTGAGTGGTAGGATGGGTGGGTGCCAAGATGGGTCACAGGGTGGGTGCAAGGGTGGGTAGGTGCTAGGGTTGGTGTCAGGGTGGGTGGGTGCTAGGTTGGGTTCCAAGGTGGGTGCGAGGGTGAGTGTCAAGGTGGGTCACAGGTTAGGTGCTAGGATGGGTGAGTGCTAGGGTGCAAAGGTGCCAGGGTGGGTGCTAGGATGGGTCGATGCTAGGGTGAGTGGCAAGGTGGGTCCACAAGTGTCAAGGTGGGTGCCGAGGTGGGTGCCAAGTCGGCGACTGCTATGGTGGATGCCAAGGTGGGTCACGGGGTGGGTGCCAAGTTGCTAGGTTGGGTTCCAAGGTGGGTGCCAACGTGGGTGCTAGGGTGCGTGGGTTAAAGGGTGTGTCACAACGTGGGTGCCAGGATGGGTGCGCACCCACACTGGCCAAGACGGGTGCGGGTGCAAGGTTGGGTTCCAAGCCCGGTCACAGGCTGGGTGCTAGGATGGGTGGGTGCCAAGGTGGGCACCAGGGTGGGTGCACCCACCCTGGCCAAGGTGGGTCACGGGGTGGGTCCTAGGGTGGGTAACGGGGTGGGTACTAAGGTGCGTGCCAAGGTGGGTCATAGGGTGGGTGCCAAGGTGGGCACCAGGGTGGGTGTGCACCAACCCTAGCCAGGGTAGGTCACGGGGTGGTTGTCGGGGTGGGCGTCAAGGAGCCAAGGTGGGTGGCAAGTAGCCAAGTTGCGTGCCAAGGTGGGTGTCGGGGTGGGTGCCAAGGATCCAAGGTGGGTGCCAAGGAACCAAGGTGGGTGTCTGGGTGGGTGCCGAGGTGGGAGCCAGGGTGGGTCCCAAGGTGAGTGCAAAGGTGGGTGCCAGGGTCAAGGTGAGTGCCAATGTGGGTTCCAAGGTGCCAGGGTCAGGGTGAGTGCCAATGTGGGTTCAAAGGTGCTAAGTTGGGTGCGAGGTTGGGTGCGAGGGTGGGTGGGTGCCAAGGTGTGCTAGGTGGAAGCCCGGGTGGGTCGGCATCCCATGGGTGTCGAGTTGGGTGCCTGATGGGTGCTTCTTGTCAAGTTTTAGTCGTCGGGACTCATTTCGAGCCTTAGAGGTCGTTTCTTGTCCGGTTGCCCTGTCTTCGACCTGGGAACCCAATTTTGGTCCTCGGGTCCCATTTTTTTTTGTCTCGCATCCCACTTTTGGCCTGTGGCCTTTTCGGGGTCGATTCTCGTTTTGGGCATCAGAGCATGTTTCTTCTCCTAAAACCCAATATTTGTTTATTAAGTCTCGGAACACATTTTTGTTCTCGTGGACCCATCATGGGTCTTGGAACGCATTTGTGGTCCTTGGGTCCCATTTTGCATCCCGAAACTTGTGTTTTGGTGCTTGATCCCTATTTTGGGTGCCCACCTTGCACCAAGTGCGCACCCGGGGCAAACCGAGCGCCTTGGTGCACCGGGGCAAGATCGAGCGTGCACCCGAGGCGCCCCGAACATGCACCAAGGTGCACTCGGCCCACATGTGAGCGCAGGTCGTTGCGCCCGAGGTGGTGTGTGGGCACCGCGTTGCAGACGGGACACTGCACGCACACGACGCCCCCTCCAGGTGCACGCACGTAGGCCGGGCCGGGTGCACACCCGACGCCCTAGCAAGGTGCGCGCACCCGGGCAGGGCTCACACTTGGCGAACGGGGCGCACTTCGCGAGGGAGGGTGTGCACCTCGACGGGGGTGGGTGGCCGGGGTGGATTCGCACGTGGGTCGCGGTTTGCTAAGTACACACTGCGACAAGCTCATAACGGGTGCGATCATACCAGCATTAGTGCACCGGATCCCATCAGAACTCCGCAGTTAAGCGCGCTTGGGCCGGAGTAGTACTGGGATGGGTGACCTCCCGGGAAGTCCCGGTGTTGCACCCTTTTTTAGTTTTTCGCCGGGCGTCGCAATGCTATTTGAATAAACCTTTTGCCCGTTTGCGTTCTCGTCGGGGCCGGGCCGGGCCGGGGTGCGCTGCCCGCACTACCGCGCGCGCGGGGGCGACACCGAGCGCGCACCCGAGGCACCCCGAGCACACAGGCCACGGTGCAACCCGGGCGTTGTGCGCGCACCCCGGTGCGCCCGAGGTGCTGCGCGCGCACCCAGGTGAAATCGGTGTGCACCTCGGCCAGTGCGCGCTCGGTCGAGTCGCGCACGTTGGCCAAGGTGCACGGTGATGTTTCTTACTCTAAGGTTCCGCACCAGACGCCCGGGACAGGTGAGCGAAGCTGGGCGGGGCCGGGTGCGCGGCCGGGGCAGGTGCACGCAGCTGGAGAGAGCTTTGGAGCACACTTCGGAGCGCACCAATGATGCGCTCCATTCAAAAGTTTCCTGAAAAGGCAAAAAAAGTTGAGATTATAGAATTTCCCACTTGAGAGATTGTAAAAAAAAAAAATTTAAAATGAAGGAAACGCGGGTGCCAAGGTGTGCGCAGCCCAGCCAAGGTGTGCGCACCAAGGCGCCCACCCTGGCGAAGGTGCACGCAAGGTGCGCACCCGAGGCAAACCGGACAATTAACCCAACTTTCGACTTCGCGCGCACCTTGGAGCGCACTTCGGAGCGCTCCTTGGTGCGCACCAATCTTGGGCACCTCGGAGTGCACCATGGCGCCCACCAAGGTGCGCACCCGGGGCAAACCGAGCTCCGACTTCGTGCGCACCTTGGAGCGCACGAAAGGTGCGCACCATGGCGCCCACCAAGGTGCGCAGCCCAGCCAAGGCGTGCGCATCAAGGTGCGCACCCTGGCGAAGGTGCGCACCCGGGGCAAACCGAGCTCCGACTTCGTGCGCACCTTGGAGCGCACAAAAGGTGCGCAACCCAGCCAAGGTGTGCGCACCCCGGTCAAACCGAGCTCCGAATCGTGCGCACCAGAGGTGCACGCCATCGTGCGCACCTTGGAGCACACTTCGGAGCCCTCCTTGGTGCGCGCCGATGTTGCGCACCTCGGAGCGCACCCGGGGAAAACAATGCAATTAACCCGACTTTCGACTTCGTGGGCACCTCGGAGCGCTCTCGGGTTCGCACCTCGGAGCACACCGAGGTGCGCACCTTTGATGCGCTGCCTTCACCAATTTCCAGAAAAGGCAAGAAAACATTGAGAAGGTGTGCGCACCGAGGTGCCCACCCTGGCGAAGGTGCACGCGAGGTGCGCACCCGGGGCAAACCGGGCTCCGACTTCGTGCACGCCGCACCTTGGAGCACACTTCGGAGCGCTCCTTGGTGCGCACCAGGGCGCGCAACCCAGCCGAGGTGCCCACCCCGGCGAAGGTGCACGCGAGGTGCGCACCCGGGGCAAACCGGGCTCCGACTTCGTGCACACCATGGTGCCCACCGCGGCGAAGGTGCACGCGAGGTGCGCACCCGGGGCAAACCGGGCTCCGACTTCGTGCACGCCGCACCTTGGAGCACACTTCGGAGCGCTCCTTGGTGCGCACCATGGTGCCCACCAGGGCGCGCAACCCCGCCGAAGGTGCACGCGAGGTGCGCACCCGGGGCAAACCGGGCTCCGACTTCGTGCACGCCGCACCTTGGAGCACACTTCGGAGCGCTCCTTGGTGCGCACCATGGTGCCCACCAGGGCGCGCAACCCCGCCGAAGGTGCACGCGAGGTGCGCACCCGGGGCAAACCGGGCTCCGACTTCGTGCACGCCATGGTGCGCACCGCGGCGAAGGTGCGCACCCGGGGCAAACCGGGCTCCGACTTCGTGCACGCCGCACCTTGGAGCACACTTCGGAGCGCTCCTTGGTGCGCACCAGGGCGCGCAACCCAGCCGAGGTGCCCACCCCGGCGAAGGTGCACGCGAGGTGCGTACCCGGGGCAAACCGGGCTCCGACTTCGTGCACGCCGCACCTTGGAGCACACTTCGGAGCGCTCCTTGGTGCGCACCATGGTGCCCACCAGGCCGCGCAACCCAGCCAAGGTGTGCGCACCAAGGTGCACGCGAGGTGCGCACCCGGGGCAAACCGGGGTCCGACTTCGTGCACGCCGCACCTTGGAGCACACATCGGGGCGCTCCCGGGTTCGCACCGGCGTTGCGCACCGTGGTGGGCACCTCGGAGCACACCAAGGTGGGCAGCGAGGTGCGCACCTTTGATGCGATGCCTTCACTAATTTCCATAAAAGGCAAAAAAAAAACGAGATTTTAAAATTTCCGTTTTGAAAGATAGTGAGAAAAAGGGAATGCTGGTGCCATCTTGAGCCCGCCCTGGTGCGCAGCCCAGCCAAGGTGTGCGCACCAAGGTGCCCACCCTGGCGAAGGTGCGCGCCCGGGCAATTAACCCAACTTCCAACTTCGCGCGCGCCAGGGTGGGAGCGCACCCAACAACCGGGCCTGGGAAGAGCCAATGCGAGAAACCCCACCAAACGCTCTGACAAAAAAAGAGGGGGCGCTCCAGTAACCCCGCTTCGGAGCGCACCCTGGGCAAACCCAGCCAAGGTGCCCACCCCGGCCAAGGTGCAGGCGAGGTGCGCACCCGGGGCAAACCGGGCTCCGACAACGTGCACGCCGCACCT
>NW_026728872.1:377500-392500 GCF_030272615.1 Cryptomeria japonica
TTCACAGGAGCCTGGGAAGAACATCCCGTACGGAACCCTTTACCCGAAAACATCCGAACCGCACATGCTCGCGACAGTCCTGCCGTTAGAGAATGCACCGTGCACGCGACCGAGTAAGGCCACTCAGAGACATCCATTTCCCAGGTATATGCCCCCTACGCACTTTTGGTGGCGCAACTCGCACGAACAGTCCCACCTCGACCCCGTAAACAAGCTTTTTTGCCTCGAAGAGTTCGTCGGAGACGAAGAAGCAACCTTCAGTGCAAACGTAGCACTCTTTTGTGCAACCGCCCAAACAACGCCCCCTCTACCCTCTGTCGAAACACTCGGCATTGCTGCTCCCTAAGGTGAGCTTCTCCTCATAGGCAATTCCGCTCTTATCCGGTCACGTTTGTGTGCCCGAATTTCGCAAGGCAACCTCCATGGGACATGGAAAAGACTCGAGAAGAGAGCTCGCTCACGGGAGAGAGAAGCCAAGGAGACCACGAGAGTGCTGAGAGTGGGACAGCGCTGAATAGGCGGGAGAAGCCTGCGCGTATAAACGGAGATATATATCCAATTGCAACGAAGGAACGTGCCAAAGATCGAGAACAATGGCAGAAATGCTAGTAACGTGCACTTCGGGACCAACGCATCACCGGAAGACAACCGCCAAACATCGAAAGAGTCGCGATGCTCCGCAACCTACGTGCAAAGCGGTCGCACACCGGGTAAGGGAGTGAGAGCCCCAAACATAGCTGGGCGAGGCGCTCACTCCGCTCTTTAATATCTCGTTAATACCGCCAAGGAAATGGCACAAGCACACACACACAAGCATCCTCGGAAGAGGACAGTTCGAGTGACAGGTCAAATCCAAGAGTTCCGAAGACTACCTCCAGGAACAATCGGGAACAAGACCGATTACAAGTCGTCGAGTCTGTTACTGGGCGAACACGAGATGCGCACAGGAAATCGATCAGCCCTCACAATGGCCCAAGGCCAGAGATCGGACTGCTACGATTTACCCCAACAATCATCGTGCCACTCTTCGCAGAGAGGTGATAGACGCCAACGAGCCCGCGCATAGCAATCGAGGTGTAAAAAGGGCGTTGAAGGCAGGAAGCCTGGACGAAAGAGGCTACGAGGTCACCTCGAAGCGGTCTAAGAATCGGGCGCACTTGGGGCGACTACCAGTGCCAACCCCTTATCCCGCGGTGCGTCCGACACACAGAAATTTCCAAGGCGGCCAAGGAGCCTCCCCGCATAGCAATCGGGGTGTGAGGTTACGGATGCAGCATTGATAGCAATCGAGGTGTGAGGCGAAGGATGCAGAAGTGAGAGCCGAGGGATGTAGCAGAGATAGCAATCGGGGTGTGTGATGCAGAAGAGATAGCAATCGAGGTGTGCGGTGGGAAGGGCCCAGCAGCCAGAATGCATGAAGCGACGGATGAAGCAGTGATGACAACCGGGCTGTGAGGAGAGGAGGGATGCAGCCAAGAAAGCAATCAGGGCTCGAGGCAAGGGATGCATCAAGGATAGCAATCATGTTGTGAGGCGAGATTCCAAAGGCTAAACGTGAGAGGCTGCAGGGTCGACTCAGAGAGGTCTATGCATGTGAGAGGCTGAAAGCAAGGTCGACTCGGAGCGGTCTATGCATCGGGCGCGCTTGGGGCGACTACCAGTGCCAACCCCTTATCCCGCGACGCGTCCGACAAAGAGAACGTTCCAAGGCGGCAGAGGAGGTTACCAGCCGAAGGATGCAGTAGCAATAACAGGTATAGTTCCGTGGCGGCCGAGAAGACTCACCGCATAGGAATCGGGATGCGAGGCGAGGGATGCGGCGGGAAGGCCCCGACGGCTAAACGGAAGAGGCTGCAGGGCCGCCTCGGAATGGTCCAAGCATCGGATGCGATTGGGACGACTACCAGTGCCAACCCCTTATCCCGCGATGCGTCCGATACACAGATAGTTCCAAGGCGGCCGAGGAGCCTCACCGCATATCAATCGGGGTGCGAGGCGAGGGATGGGGCGGGAAGGCCCCAACGGCTAGACGGAAGAGGCTTCAGGGCCACCTCGGAATGGTCCAAGCATCGGACGCGCTTGGGGCGACTGCCAGTGCCAACCCCTTATCCCGCGATGCGTCCGATACACAGATGGTTCCAAGGCGGCCGAGGAGCCTCACCGCATAGCAATCGGGGGTGCGAGGCGAGGGATGGGGCGGGAAGGCCCCAACGGCTAGACGGAAGAGGCTTCAGGGCCGCCTAGGAATGGTCCAAGCATCGGACACGCTTGGGGCGACTACCAGTGACAGCCCCCTATCCCGCGATGCGTCCGATACGAAGATGGTTCCAAGGCGGCCGAGGAGCCTCACCGCATAGCAATCGGGGTGCGAGGTGGGGGATGCGGCGAGATGGCCCCAACGGCTAGACGGAAGAGGCCACAGGGCCGCGTCGGAATAGTCCAAGCATCGGACGCGCTTGGGGCGACTACCAGTGACAACCCCTTATCCCGCGATGCGTCCGATACGAAGATAGTTCCAAGGCGGCCGAGGAGCCTCACCGCATAGCAATCGGGGTGCGAGGTGGGGGATGCGGCGAGATGGCCCCAACGGCTAGACGGAAGAGGCTGCAGGGCCGCCTCGGAATAGTCCAAGCATCGGACGCGCTTGGGGCCACTACCAGTGACAACCCCTTATCCCGCAATGCGTCCGATACGAAGATAGTTCCAAGGCGGCCGAAGAGCCTCACCGCATAGCAATCGGGGTGCGAGGTGGGGGATGCGGCGAGATGGCCCCAACGGCTAGACGGAAGAGGCCACAGGGCCGCCTCGGAATAGTCCAAGCATCGGACGCGCTTGGGGCGACTACCAGTGACAACCCCTTATCCCGCGATGCGTCCGATACGAAGATAGTTCCCAGGCGGCCGAGGAGCCTCACCGCATAGCAATCGGGGTGCGAGGCGAGGGATGCGGCGAGATGGCCCCAAAGGCTAGACGGAAGAGGCTGCAGGGCTGCCTCGGAATAGTCCAAGCATCGGACGCGCTTGGGGCGACTACCACTGCCAACCCCTTATCCCGCGATGCGTCCGATACACAGATAGTTCCGAGGCGGCCGAGGAGGTGGGGGATGCAGCGAGATGGCCCCAACGGCTAGACGGAAGAGGCTGCAGGGCCGCCTCGGAATAGTCCAAGCATCGGACGCGCTTGGGGCGACTACCAGTGACAACCCCTTATCCCGCGATGCGTCCGATACACAGATAGTTCCGAGGCGGCCAAGGAGCCTCACCGCATAGCAATCGTGGTGCGAGGTGGGGGATGCGGCGAGATGGCCCCAACGGCTAGACGGAAGAGGCTGCAGGGCCGCCTCGGAATGGTCCAAGCATCGGATGCGCTTGGGGCGACTACCACTGCCAACCCCTTATCCCGCGATGCGTCCGATACACAGATAGTTCCAAGGCGGCCGAGGAGCCTCACAGCATAGCAATCAGGGTGCGAGGCGAGGGATGCGGCGAGAAAGCCCCAACGGCTAGAGGGAAGAGGCTTCAGGTCCGCCTCGGAATGGTCCAAGCATCGGACGCGCTTGGGGCGACTACCAGTGACAACCCCTTATCCCGCGACGCGTCCGATACACAGATAGTTCCAAGGCGGCCGAGGAGCCTCACCGCATAGCAATCGGGGTGCGAGGCGAGGGATGCGGCGAGAAGGACCCAACGGCTACACGGAAGAGGCTTCGGGGCCGCCTCGGAATGGTCCAAGCATCGGACGCGCTTGGGGCGACTACCAGTGACAACCCCTTATCCCGCGACGCGTCCGATACACAGATAGTTCCAAGGCGGCCGAGGAGCCTCACCGCATAGCAATCGGGGTGCGAGGCGAGGGATGCGGCGAGAAGGACCCAACGGCTACACGGAAGAGGCTTCGGGGCCGCCTCGGAATGGTCCAAGCATCGGACGCGCTTGGGGCGACTACCAGTGACAACCCCTTATCCCGCGACGCGTCCGATACACAGATAGTTCCAAGGCGGCCGAGGAGCCTCACCGCATAGCAATCGGGGTGCGAGGCGAGGGATGCGGCGAGAAGGACCCAACGGCTAGACGGAAGAGGCTTCGGGTCCGCCTCGGAATGGTCCAAGCATCGGACGCGCTTGGGGCGACTACCAGTGACAACCCCTTATCCCGCGACGCGTCCGATACACAGATAGTTCCAAGGCGGCCGAGGAGCCTCACCGCATAGCAATCGGGGTGTGAGGCGAGGGATGCGGCGAGAAGGACCCAACGGCTAGACGGAAGAGGCTTCGGGTCCGCCTCGGAATGGTCCAAGCATCGGACGCGCTTGGGGCGACTACCAGTGACAACCCCTTATCCCGCGACGCGTCCGATACACAGATAGTTCCAAGGCGGCCGAGGAGCCTCACCGCATAGCAATCGGGGTGCGAGGCGAGGGATGCGGCGAGAAGGACCCAACGGCTAGACGGAAGAGGCTTCGGGTCCGCCTCGGAATGGTCCAAGCATCGGACGCGCTTGGGGCGACTACCAGTGACAACCCCTTATCCCGCGACGCGTCCGATACACAGATAGTTCCGAGGCGGCCGAGGAGCCTCACCGCATAGCAATCGGGGTGCGAGGCGAAGGATGCGGCGAGAAGGACCCAACGGCTAGACGGAAGAGGCTTCGGGTCCGCCTCGGAATGGTCTAAGCATCGGACGCGCTTGGGGCGACTACCAGTGACAACCCCTTATCCCGCGACGCGTCCGATACACAGATAGTTCCAAGGCGGCCGAGGAGCCTCACCGCATAGCAATCGGGGTGCGAGGCGAGGGATGCGGCGAGAAGGACCCAACGGCTAGACGGAAGAGGCTTCAGGGCCGCCTCGGAATGGTCCAAGCATCGGACGCGCTTGGGGCGACTACCAATGACAACCCCTTATCCCGCGACGCGTCCGATACACAGATAGTTCCGAGGCGGCCGAGGAGCCTCACCGCATAGCAATCGGGGTGCGAGGCGAGGGATGCGGCGAGAAGGACCCAACGGCTAGACGGAAGAGGCTTCAGGGCCGCCTCGGAATGGTCCAAGCATCGGACGCGCTTGGGGCGACTACCAGTGACAACCCCTTATCCCGCGACGCGTCCGATACACAGATAGTTCCGAGGCGGCCGAGGAGCCTCACCGCATAGCAATCGGGGTGCGAGGCGAGGGATGCGGCGAGAAGGACCCAACGGCTAGACGGAAGAGGCTTCAGGGCCGCCTCGGAATGGTCCAAGCATCGGACGCGCTTGGGGCGACTACCGTTGCCAACCCCTTATCCCGCGATGCGTCTGATACACAGATAGTTCCGAGGCGGCCGAGGAGCCTCACCGCATAGCAATCGGGTTGCGAGGCAGATTATTGGGAAGGGAACCCCCTGGGATGCGGCTCAAGCAGTGCCCAAAGGGACTGGAATGCGGAATCACATCGAGAGACCCAAATGCTATACGAGGGCTCAAATCGAATTATCGATTTGGCCACGACATGGACGCATCGGAACGACTACCTTTGCCGAACCACTCGCAATTGCATCCATACCGAAACCAATAGACATTTCCGTTAGAGCCCTCGCATAGCATTCGGGAATCTCGCATGCCCCTCTAAATCGACCAATGCTGGCGCTCAATGAAAATCCGAGCGCTACCACCGTTCGAGCGCCAGCATTGGTCGAGTTAGAGGGGCACGGGGGAGAATGCTCCAGTCAACACCTCCCCTATATAAGTTATTTGTCCGATTCTCGCACAACCGTAGTCTGCCTCGTCGAATCAAACAACGGTCCCAGATTCCGACTTCCGTTCCGTAGAGACCCAAAAGCTAGATGGAGGCTCGCAAGAAAGAGAGTCGGCGCATAGCAATCGGGTTTCTCGAACGTTTAGGGACCGAGCTCACTTGCGGATAGGGCAAAATCCGCCAAGCAACCCAAAAGCTAGACGGGGGCTCGAATCGAATCGCCTAGGCGGCCACAACAACGACGTGTTGGATCGACTACCAGTGCCAAACCATTCAGCAAGACTAGTCTGTGTCGAGGCCGGATAGAGATTCTCAGAGAGCGCCCGCATAGCATTTAGGAGACCTGCCGCGTCCCTCACACTCGACAAATGGTGGTGCACGTTTATAAATCCGAGCGATCCCAACCCTTTCAAGCACCAACATCGGTCGAGATAGAGGGGCACGGAGGGGGCTGCGTGAGACAACACAGTCCCCTATATAAGTTATTTGTCCGATTCTCACACATCCGAAGAATGGTCATCAAATCGGACAACAGCCCAAACTTCCGACTTCCGTCCCAGAAAGCCCAAGAGCTATCTAAAACGTTCATGGCCGGAACTCGATCGCGGCTATACCAGTCCGCCAAGCAACCCAAAAGCTAGACTGGAGCTCTAGTCGAATCACCTCTGTGGCCATTGCAAGGACGTGTTGGAGCGACTACCATTGCCGAACCATTCCGCAGGTCGAGTCCATACCAAGGCCGCATAGAGATTCACGATGAGCTCCTGCATAGCAATCAGGAGACTTGCCGTGTCCATCACAATCGATAAATCCTGGTGCAAGATTTTTGCATCCGAGCGCTCCAACCAGTCGAGCACCAGCATCAATCGACATAAACGGGCACGGGGGGAGGATGCTCGAGAACACTACCTCCCCTATATAAGTTATTTGTCCGATTCTCAAGCAGCCGAAGTCTGGTCATCGAATCGGGTCAAAGACCACAACTTCCGACTTTACCCACAATGCAAGTCATCGAATCGAACATCGGCCCCCGAGTCGGACTCCATGCGTATGTCAGGTCATCGGACCCAAATTCCGCCTTCCTGCGCATGGCGGGCCATCAATATCAACTCGGTCATCGGACCCAAACTCCGCCTTTTTGCGTATGGCACGCCTTCAAATCGGTCATCGGACCCAAATTCCGCCTTCCTGTGCATGGCGGGCCATCAACATCAACTCGGTCATCGGACCCAAATTCCGCCTTTCTGCGCATGGCACGCCATCAACTCGGTCATCGGACCCAAATTCCGCCTTCCTGCGCATGGCAGGTCATCGGACACAAATTCAGACCTCGCCAATATGCCTACGTATCGAATCGGTCATCGGACCCAACTTCCGACTTCATCCATACTGTAGGGTCTTTGAGGTTGGCGCGGTGCGCTCAACCCAGGGAGTCGACCCATCGAAGCATACACCTCCCCTATATAAGCTATTTGTCCGATTCCCACACCTGTGTAGTTTGCACCTCTGACCAGGACATCGACCCCAACTTCCGAACTCGACTGCAACGACGGCACCAGCGCCTTGGTGCGCACCTTGCGACGCACAGTCCCAACATTCGCCTTCCTGCACATGGCAGGTCATCGGACCCAAATTCCGACCTCGCGAGTATGCCTACATATCGAATCGGTCATCGGACCCAACTTCCGACTTCATCCATACCGTAGGGTCTTTGAGGTTGGCGCGGTGCGCTCAACCCGGGGAGTCGACCCAACGAAGCATACACCTCCCCTATATAAGCTATTTGTCCGATTCCCACACCTGTGTAGTTTGCACCTCCGATCAAGACATCGACCCCAACTTCCGAACTCGCCTCCAACGACCGAACCAGCGCCTTGGTGCGCACCTTGCAACGCACAGTGCCAACATTCGCCTTCCTGCACGTGGCAGGTCATCGGACCCAAATTCCGACCTCGCGAGTATGCCTACATATCGAATCGGTCATCGGACCCAACTTCCGACTTCATCCATACCGTAGGGTCTTTGAGGTTGGCGCGGTGCGCTCAACCCGGGGAGTCGACCCAACGAAGCATACACCTCCCCTATATAAGCTATTTGTCCGATTCCCACACCTGTGTAGCTTGCACCTCCGATCAGGACATCGACCCCAACTTCCGAACTCGACTAAAAAGACCGCACCAGCGCCTTGGTGTGCACCTTGCAACGCACAGTGTCAACATTCGCCTTCCTGCACATGGCAGGTCATCGGACCCAAATTCCGACCTCATGAGCATACCTACTAATCGAATCGGTCATCGGACCCAACTTCCGACTTCATCCATACCGTAGGGTCTTTGAGGTTGGCGCGGTGCGCTCAACCTGGGGAGTCGACCCATCGAAGCATACACCTCCCCTATATAAGCTATTTGTCCGATTCCGACACCTGTGTAGTTTGCACCTCCGCTCAGGACATCGACCCCAACTTCCGAACTCGCCTGCAACGACCGAACCAGCGCCTTGGTGCGCACCAAAAGTGCGCACTTTTGGAGGGCACTTTTGTGCGCTCCAAAGGTGCGCACTTTTGGAGGGCACTTTTCTGCGCTCCAAAGGTGCGCACTTTTGGAGGGCACTTTTTGGAGGGCACTTTTCTGCGCTCCAAAGGTGCGCACTTTTGGAGGGCACTTTTTGGAGGGCACTTTTCTGCGCTCCAAAGGTGCGCACTTTTGGAGGGCACTTTTTGGAGGGCACTTTTCTGCGCTCCAAAGGTGCGCACTTTTGGAGGGCACTTTTTGGAGGGCACTTTTCTGCGCTCCAAAGGTGCGCACTTTTGGAGGGCACTTTTTGGAGGGCACTTTTCTGCGCTCCAAAGGTGCGCACTTTTGGAGGGCACTTTTTGGAGGGCACTTTTCTGCGCTCCAAAGGTGCGCACTTTTGGAGGGCACTTTTTGGAGGGCACTTTTCTGCGCTCCAAAGGTGCGCACTTTTGGAGGGCACTTTTTGGAGGGCACTTTTCTGCGCTCCAAAGGTGCGCACTTTTGGAGGGCACTTTTTGGAGGGCACTTTTCTGCGCTCCAAAGGTGCGCACTTTTGGAGGGCACTTTTGTGCACTCCAAAGGTGCGCACTTTTGGAGGGCACTTTTCCTGTGCTCCAAAGGTGCACACCTAGGTGAGCACCTTCGACCACACCTTGTAGCACACCAAACTCTGACTTTCGACTTCATCCGCAATGCAGGGTCTTTGAGGTTGGCGCAATGCGCACAACCAGGGGAGTCGACCCATCAAACCCAACACCTCCCCTATATAAGCTATTTGTCTGATTCTCATACATGCGTAGCCTGCAGGAGCAATTAGGACATCGACCCCAACTTTCGGCTTCTAAACGAAAACAAGGTCTTTGAGGTTGGTGTAATGCGAACAACTAGGGGAGTCAACCCATCAAACCCAACACCTCCCCTATATAAGCTATTTGTCTGATTCTCATACATGTGTAGTCTACAGGAGCAATTAGGACATCGACCCCAACTTTTGACTTCTTAACGAAAACAAGGTCTTTGAGGTTGACGTAATGCGCACAACCAGGGGAGTCGACCCATCAAACCCAACACCTCCCCTATATAAGCTATTTGTCCGATTCTCATACATGTGTAGCCTGCAGGAGCCATTAGGACATTGACCCCAACTTTTGACTTCTTAACGAAAACAAGGTCTTTGAGGTTGGCGTAATGCGCACAACCAAGGGAGTTGACCCATCAAACCCAACACCTCCCCTATATAAGCTATTTGTCTGATTCTCATACATGTGTAGCCTGCAACAACGATTAGGACATCCACCCCAACTTCTGAATTCGTCTGCGTTGACCGCACCAAAGGTGCACGCCTTGGTGCTCACCAAAATCCGACTTCCGACTTCTTCTGCTATGCGGGGTCTTTGAGGTTGGCGCAGTGCGCACAACCAGGGGAGTCAACCCACCGAATGCAACACCTCCCCTATATAAGCTATTTGTCTGATTCTCATACATGCGTAGACTGCAGCAATGATTAGGACATCCACCCCAACTTTTGACTTCTTAAACAAGACAGGGTCTTTGAAGTTGGTGCAGTGCACACAACCAGGGGAGTCGACCCATCAAACGCAACACCTCCCCTATATAAAGCTATTTGTCCGATTCTCATACGTGTAGTCTGCAGCAGCGATTAGGACATCGACCCCAACTTCCGAATTCGTTTGCATTGACCGCACCAAAGGTGCACGCCTTGGTGTGCACCCTGGAGTGCACTTTGGTGCTCACCTCGGTGCACACTTTGGTGTGCACCTCGGTGTGCACCAAAGGTGCGCACCTTGGAGCGCACCAAAGGTGTACACTTTGGAGCGCACCACATAGGGTCTTTGAGAGGTTGGCGCAGTGCGCACACCAAGGTGGGTGTTGAGGTGCGTGCCGAGGTGGGTGGGTGCTAGGGTGCGCTCCATGGTGGGTGCCAGGGTGGGTGCGTGCTAGGGTGGATTCCAAAGAGGGTCATAGGGTGGGTGCCAAGGTGGGTTGGTGATATAGTGGGTTCAAAGGTGGGTACTAGGGTGGGTTCCAAGGTGGGTCACAAGTTGGGTGCCAGGATGCGTGGGTGTTAGGTTGGGTGCCAAGGTGGGCTCCTGCGTGGGTGGGTGCTAGGGTGGGTTTCAAGGTGGACGCGAGGGCGGGTGCCAAGGTGGGTAACAAGTTGGGTGTTAGGATGGGTGAGTGCTAGAGTGGGTGCCAAGGTGGGTGGGTGCTAAGGTGGATGCCAAGGTGGTTCACAGGGTGGGTGGGTTCTAGGGTGAGTTCCAAGGTGGGTCACAGGTTCAGTGCTAGGGTGGGTGTCAAGGCGGGTGTCGAGGTGCCTGGGTGCTAGGGTGTGGATGCCAATGTGGGTCATAGGGTGGGTACTAGGGTGGGCTGCAATGTGGGTGCCAAGGTGGGTAACATGCTCGGTGGGTTCTAAATTGGGTGCCAGGGTGGGTGTGCACCCACCTTGCCCGAGGTGGGTGCCAAGGTGCCAGTGTGGGTGGGTGCTAAGGTGGATGCCAAGGTGGGTGAGAAGGTGGGTGATAGGTTGAGTGGTAGGATGGGTGGGTGCCAAGATGGGTCACAGGGTGGGTGCAAGGGTGGGTAGGTGCTAGGGTTGGTGTCAGGGTGGGTGGGTGCTAGGTTGGGTTCCAAGGTGGGTGCGAGGGTGAGTGTCAAGGTGGGTCACAGGTTAGGTGCTAGGATGGGTGAGTGCTAGGGTGCAAAGGTGCCAGGGTGGGTGCTAGGATGGGTCGATGCTAGGGTGAGTGGCAAGGTGGGTCCACAAGTGTCAAGGTGGGTGCCGAGGTGGGTGCCAAGTCGGCGACTGCTATGGTGGATGCCAAGGTGGGTCACGGGGTGGGTGCCAAGTTGCTAGGTTGGGTTCCAAGGTGGGTGCCAACGTGGGTGCTAGGGTGCGTGGGTTAAAGGGTGTGTCACAACGTGGGTGCCAGGATGGGTGCGCACCCACACTGGCCAAGACGGGTGCGGGTGCAAGGTTGGGTTCCAAGCCCGGTCACAGGCTGGGTGCTAGGATGGGTGGGTGCCAAGGTGGGCACCAGGGTGGGTGCACCCACCCTGGCCAAGGTGGGTCACGGGGTGGGTCCTAGGGTGGGTAACGGGGTGGGTACTAAGGTGCGTGCCAAGGTGGGTCATAGGGTGGGTGCCAAGGTGGGCACCAGGGTGGGTGTGCACCAACCCTAGCCAGGGTAGGTCACGGGGTGGTTGTCGGGGTGGGCGTCAAGGAGCCAAGGTGGGTGGCAAGTAGCCAAGTTGCGTGCCAAGGTGGGTGTCGGGGTGGGTGCCAAGGATCCAAGGTGGGTGCCAAGGAACCAAGGTGGGTGTCTGGGTGGGTGCCGAGGTGGGAGCCAGGGTGGGTCCCAAGGTGAGTGCAAAGGTGGGTGCCAGGGTCAAGGTGAGTGCCAATGTGGGTTCCAAGGTGCCAGGGTCAGGGTGAGTGCCAATGTGGGTTCAAAGGTGCTAAGTTGGGTGCGAGGTTGGGTGCGAGGGTGGGTGGGTGCCAAGGTGTGCTAGGTGGAAGCCCGGGTGGGTCGGCATCCCATGGGTGTCGAGTTGGGTGCCTGATGGGTGCTTCTTGTCAAGTTTTAGTCGTCGGGACTCATTTCGAGCCTTAGAGGTCGTTTCTTGTCCGGTTGCCCTGTCTTCGACCTGGGAACCCAATTTTGGTCCTCGGGTCCCATTTTTTTTTGTCTCGCATCCCACTTTTGGCCTGTGGCCTTTTCGGGGTCGATTCTCGTTTTGGGCATCAGAGCATGTTTCTTCTCCTAAAACCCAATATTTGTTTATTAAGTCTCGGAACACATTTTTGTTCTCGTGGACCCATCATGGGTCTTGGAACGCATTTGTGGTCCTTGGGTCCCATTTTGCATCCCGAAACTTGTGTTTTGGTGCTTGATCCCTATTTTGGGTGCCCACCTTGCACCAAGTGCGCACCCGGGGCAAACCGAGCGCCTTGGTGCACCAGGGCAAGATCGAGCGTGCACCCGAGGCGCCCCGAACATGCACCAAGGTGCACTCGGCCCACATGTGAGCGCAGGTCGTTGCGCCCGAGGTGGTGTGTGGGCACCGCGTTGCAGACGGGACACTGCACGCACACGACGCCCCCTCCAGGTGCACGCACGTAGGCCGGGCCGGGTGCACACCCGACGCCCTAGCAAGGTGCGCGCACCCGGGCAGGGCTCACACTTGGCGAACGGGGCGCACTTCGCGAGGGAGGGTGTGCACCTCGACGGGGGTGGGTGGCCGGGGTGGATTCGCACGTGGGTCGCGGTTTGCTAAGTACACACTGCGACAAGCTCATAACGGGTGCGATCATACCAGCGTTAGTGCACCGGATCCCATCAGAACTCCGCAGTTAAGCGCGCTTGGGCCGGAGTAGTACTGGGATGGGTGACCTCCCGGGAAGTCCCGGTGTTGCACCCTTTTTTAGTTTTTCGCCGGGCGTCGCAATGCTATTTGAATAAACCTTTTGCCCGTTTGCGTTCTCGTCGGGGCCGGGCCGGGCCGGGGTGCGCTGCCCGCACTACCGCGCGCGCGGGGGCGACACCGAGCGCGCACCCGAGGCGCCCCGAGCACACAGGCCACGGTGCAACCCGGGCGTTGTGCGCGCACCCCGGTGCGCCCGAGGTGCTGCGCGCGCACCCAGGTGAAATCGGTGTGCACCTCGGCCAGTGCGCGCTCGGTCGAGTCGCGCACGTTGGCCAAGGTGCACGGTGATGTTTCTTACTCTAAGGTTCCGCACCAGACGCCCGGGACAGGTGAGCGAAGCTGGGCGGGGCCGGGTGCGCGGCCGGGGCAGGTGCACGCAGCTGGAGAGAGCTTTGGAGCACACTTCGGAGCGCACCAATGATGCGCTCCATTCAAAAGTTTCCTGAAAAGGCAAAAAAAGTTGAGATTATAGAATTTCCCACTTGAGAGATTGTAAAAAAAAAAAATTTAAAATGAAGGAAACGCGGGTGCCAAGGTGTGCGCAGCCCAGCCAAGGTGTGCGCACCAAGGCGCCCACCCTGGCGAAGGTGCACGCAAGGTGCGCACCCGAGGCAAACCGGACAATTAACCCAACTTTCGACTTCGCGCGCACCTTGGAGCGCACTTCGGAGCGCTCCTTGGTGCGCACCAATCTTGGGCACCTCGGAGTGCACCATGGCGCCCACCAAGGTGCGCACCCGGGGCAAACCGAGCTCCGACTTCGTGCGCACCTTGGAGCGCACGAAAGGTGCGCACCATGGCGCCCACCAAGGTGCGCAGCCCAGCCAAGGCGTGCGCATCAAGGTGCGCACCCTGGCGAAGGTGCGCACCCGGGGCAAACCGAGCTCCGACTTCGTGCGCACCTTGGAGCGCACAAAAGGTGCGCAACCCAGCCAAGGTGTGCGCACCCCGGTCAAACCGAGCTCCGAATCGTGCGCACCAGAGGTGCACGCCATCGTGCGCACCTTGGAGCACACTTCGGAGCCCTCCTTGGTGCGCGCCGATGTTGCGCACCTCGGAGCGCACCCGGGGAAAACAATGCAATTAACCCGACTTTCGACTTCGTGGGCACCTCGGAGCGCTCTCGGGTTCGCACCTCGGAGCACACCGAGGTGCGCACCTTTGATGCGCTGCCTTCACCAATTTCCAGAAAAGGCAAGAAAACATTGAGAAGGTGTGCGCACCGAGGTGCCCACCCTGGCGAAGGTGCACGCGAGGTGCGCACCCGGGGCAAACCGGGCTCCGACTTCGTGCACGCCGCACCTTGGAGCACACTTCGGAGCGCTCCTTGGTGCGCACCAGGGCGCGCAACCCAGCCGAGGTGCCCACCCCGGCGAAGGTGCACGCGAGGTGCGCACCCGGGGCAAACCGGGCTCCGACTTCGTGCACGCCATGGTGCCCACCGCGGCGAAGGTGCACGCGAGGTGCGCACCCGGGGCAAACCGGGCTCCGACTTCGTGCACGCCGCACCTTGGAGCACACTTCGGAGCGCTCCTTGGTGCGCACCATGGTGCCCACCAGGGCGCGCAACCCCGCCGAAGGTGCACGCGAGGTGCGCACCCGGGGCAAACCGGGCTCCGACTTCGTGCACGCCGCACCTTGGAGCACACTTCGGAGCGCTCCTTGGTGCGCACCATGGTGCCCACCAGGGCGCGCAACCCCGCCGAAGGTGCACGCGAGGTGCGCACCCGGGGCAAACCGGGCTCCGACTTCGTGCACGCCATGGTGCGCACCGCGGCGAAGGTGCGCACCCGGGGCAAACCGGGCTCCGACTTCGTGCACGCCGCACCTTGGAGCACACTTCGGAGCGCTCCTTGGTGCGCACCAGGGCGCGCAACCCAGCCGAGGTGCCCACCCCGGCGAAGGTGCACGCGAGGTGCGTACCCGGGGCAAACCGGGCTCCGACTTCGTGCACGCCGCACCTTGGAGCACACTTCGGAGCGCTCCTTGGTGCGCACCATGGTGCCCACCAGGCCGCGCAACCCAGCCAAGGTGTGCGCACCAAGGTGCACGCGAGGTGCGCACCCGGGGCAAACCGGGGTCCGACTTCGTGCACGCCGCACCTTGGAGCACACATCGGGGCGCTCCCGGGTTCGCACCGGCGTTGCGCACCGTGGTGGGCACCTCGGAGCACACCAAGGTGGGCAGCGAGGTGCGCACCTTTGATGCGATGCCTTCACTAATTTCCATAAAAGGCAAAAAAAAAACGAGATTTTAAAATTTCCGTTTTGAAAGATAGTGAGAAAAAGGGAATGCTGGTGCCATCT
>NW_026728872.1:405000-417500 GCF_030272615.1 Cryptomeria japonica
AGGCGAGGGATGGGGCGGGAAGGCCCCAACGGCTAGACGGAAGAGGCTTCAGGGCCGCCTAGGAATGGTCCAAGCATCGGACACGCTTGGGGCGACTACCAGTGACAGCCCCCTATCCCGCGATGCGTCCGATACGAAGATGGTTCCAAGGCGGCCGAGGAGCCTCACCGCATAGCAATCGGGGTGCGAGGTGGGGGATGCGGCGAGATGGCCCCAACGGCTAGACGGAAGAGGCCACAGGGCCGCGTCGGAATAGTCCAAGCATCGGACGCGCTTGGGGCGACTACCAGTGACAACCCCTTATCCCGCGATGCGTCCGATACGAAGATAGTTCCAAGGCGGCCGAGGAGCCTCACCGCATAGCAATCGGGGTGCGAGGTGGGGGATGCGGCGAGATGGCCCCAACGGCTAGACGGAAGAGGCTGCAGGGCCGCCTCGGAATAGTCCAAGCATCGGACGCGCTTGGGGCCACTACCAGTGACAACCCCTTATCCCGCGATGCGTCCGATACGAAGATAGTTCCAAGGCGGCCGAAGAGCCTCACCGCATAGCAATCGGGGTGCGAGGTGGGGGATGCGGCGAGATGGCCCCAACGGCTAGACGGAAGAGGCCACAGGGCCGCCTCGGAATAGTCCAAGCATCGGACGCGCTTGGGGCGACTACCAGTGACAACCCCTTATCCCGCGATGCGTCCGATACGAAGATAGTTCCCAGGCGGCCGAGGAGCCTCACCGCATAGCAATCGGGGTGCGAGGCGAGGGATGCGGCGAGATGGCCCCAAAGGCTAGACGGAAGAGGCTGCAGGGCTGCCTCGGAATAGTCCAAGCATCGGACGCGCTTGGGGCGACTACCACTGCCAACCCCTTATCCCGCGATGCGTCCGATACACAGATAGTTCCGAGGCGGCCGAGGAGGTGGGGGATGCAGCGAGATGGCCCCAACGGCTAGACGGAAGAGGCTGCAGGGCCGCCTCGGAATAGTCCAAGCATCGGACGCGCTTGGGGCGACTACCAGTGACAACCCCTTATCCCGCGATGCGTCCGATACACAGATAGTTCCGAGGCGGCCAAGGAGCCTCACCGCATAGCAATCGTGGTGCGAGGTGGGGGATGCGGCGAGATGGCCCCAACGGCTAGACGGAAGAGGCTGCAGGGCCGCCTCGGAATGGTCCAAGCATCGGATGCGCTTGGGGCGACTACCACTGCCAACCCCTTATCCCGCGATGCGTCCGATACACAGATAGTTCCAAGGCGGCCGAGGAGCCTCACAGCATAGCAATCAGGGTGCGAGGCGAGGGATGCGGCGAGAAAGCCCCAACGGCTAGAGGGAAGAGGCTTCAGGTCCGCCTCGGAATGGTCCAAGCATCGGACGCGCTTGGGGCGACTACCAGTGACAACCCCTTATCCCGCGACGCGTCCGATACACAGATAGTTCCAAGGCGGCCGAGGAGCCTCACCGCATAGCAATCGGGGTGCGAGGCGAGGGATGCGGCGAGAAGGACCCAACGGCTACACGGAAGAGGCTTCGGGGCCGCCTCGGAATGGTCCAAGCATCGGACGCGCTTGGGGCGACTACCAGTGACAACCCCTTATCCCGCGACGCGTCCGATACACAGATAGTTCCAAGGCGGTCGAGGAGCCTCACCGCATAGCAATCGGGGTGCGAGGCGAGGGATGCGGCGAGAAGGACCCAACGGCTACACGGAAGAGGCTTCGGGGCCGCCTCGGAATGGTCCAAGCATCGGACGCGCTTGGGGCGACTACCAGTGACAACCCCTTATCCCGCGACGCGTCCGATACACAGATAGTTCCAAGGCGGCCGAGGAGCCTCACCGCATAGCAATCGGGGTGCGAGGCGAGGGATGCGGCGAGAAGGACCCAACGGCTAGACGGAAGAGGCTTCGGGTCCGCCTCGGAATGGTCCAAGCATCGGACGCGCTTGGGGCGACTACCAGTGACAACCCCTTATCCCGCGACGCGTCCGATACACAGATAGTTCCAAGGCGGCCGAGGAGCCTCACCGCATAGCAATCGAGGTGCGAGGCGAGGGATGCGGCGAGAAGGACCCAACGGCTAGACGGAAGAGGCTTCGGGTCCGCCTCGGAATGGTCCAAGCATCGGACGCGCTTGGGGCGACTACCAGTGACAACCCCTTATCCCGCGACGCGTCCGATACACAGATAGTTCCAAGGCGGCCGAGGAGCCTCACCGCATAGCAATCGGGGTGCGAGGCGAGGGATGCGGCGAGAAGGACCCAACGGCTAGACGGAAGAGGCTTCGGGTCCGCCTCGGAATGGTCCAAGCATCGGACGCGCTTGGGGCGACTACCAGTGACAACCCCTTATCCCGCGACGCGTCCGATACACAGATAGTTCCGAGGCGGCCGAGGAGCCTCACCGCATAGCAATCGGGGTGCGAGGCGAAGGATGCGGCGAGAAGGACCCAACGGCTAGACGGAAGAGGCTTCGGGTCCGCCTCGGAATGGTCTAAGCATCGGACGCGCTTGGGGCGACTACCAGTGACAACCCCTTATCCCGCGACGCGTCCGATACACAGATAGTTCCAAGGCGGCCGAGGAGCCTCACCGCATAGCAATCGGGGTGCGAGGCGAGGGATGCGGCGAGAAGGACCCAACGGCTAGACGGAAGAGGCTTCAGGGCCGCCTCGGAATGGTCCAAGCATCGGACGCGCTTGGGGCGACTACCAATGACAACCCCTTATCCCGCGACGCGTCCGATACACAGATAGTTCCGAGGCGGCCGAGGAGCCTCACCGCATAGCAATCGGGGTGCGAGGCGAGGGATGCGGCGAGAAGGACCCAACGGCTAGACGGAAGAGGCTTCAGGGCCGCCTCGGAATGGTCCAAGCATCGGACGCGCTTGGGGCGACTACCAGTGACAACCCCTTATCCCGCGACGCGTCCGATACACAGATAGTTCCGAGGCGGCCGAGGAGCCTCACCGCATAGCAATCGGGGTGCGAGGCGAGGGATGCGGCGAGAAGGACCCAACGGCTAGACGGAAGAGGCTTCAGGGCCGCCTCGGAATGGTCCAAGCATCGGACGCGCTTGGGGCGACTACCGTTGCCAACCCCTTATCCCGCGATGCGTCTGATACACAGATAGTTCCGAGGCGGCCGAGGAGCCTCACCGCATAGCAATCGGGTTGCGAGGCAGATTATTGGGAAGGGAACCCCCTGGGATGCGGCTCAAGCAGTGCCCAAAGGGACTGGAATGCGGAATCACATCGAGAGACCCAAATGCTATACGAGGGCTCAAATCGAATTATCGATTTGGCCACGACATGGACGCATCGGAACGACTACCTTTGCCGAACCACTCGCAATTGCATCCATACCGAAACCAATAGACATTTCCGTTAGAGCCCTCGCATAGCATTCGGGAATCTCGCATGCCCCTCTAAATCGACCAATGCTGGCGCTCAATGAAAATCCGAGCGCTACCACCGTTCGAGCGCCAGCATTGGTCGAGTTAGAGGGGCACGGGGGAGAATGCTCCAGTCAACACCTCCCCTATATAAGTTATTTGTCCGATTCTCGCACAACCGTAGTCTGCCTCGTCGAATCAAACAACGGTCCCAGATTCCGACTTCCGTTCCGTAGAGACCCAAAAGCTAGATGGAGGCTCGCAAGAAAGAGAGTCGGCGCATAGCAATCGGGTTTCTCGAACGTTTAGGGACCGAGCTCACTTGCGGATAGGGCAAAATCCGCCAAGCAACCCAAAAGCTAGACGGGGGCTCGAATCGAATCGCCTAGGCGGCCACAACAACGACGTGTTGGATCGACTACCAGTGCCAAACCATTCAGCAAGACTAGTCTGTGTCGAGGCCGGATAGAGATTCTCAGAGAGCGCTCGCATAGCATTTAGGAGACCTGCCGCGTCCCTCACACTCGACAAATGGTGGTGCACGTTTATAAATCCGAGCGATCCCAACCCTTTCAAGCACCAACATCGGTCGAGATAGAGGGGCACGGAGGGGGCTGCGTGAGACAACACAGTCCCCTATATAAGTTATTTGTCCGATTCTCACACATCCGAAGAATGGTCATCAAATCGGACAACAGCCCAAACTTCCGACTTCCGTCCCAGAAAGCCCAAGAGCTATCTAAAACGTTCATGGCCGGAACTCGATCGCGGCTATACCAGTCCGCCAAGCAACCCAAAAGCTAGACTGGAGCTCTAGTCGAATCACCTCTGTGGCCATTGCAAGGACGTGTTGGAGCGACTACCATTGCCGAACCATTCCGCAGGTCGAGTCCATACCAAGGCCGCATAGAGATTCACGATGAGCTCCTGCATAGCAATCAGGAGACTTGCCGTGTCCATCACAATCGATAAATCCTGGTGCAAGATTTTTGCATCCGAGCGCTCCAACCAGTCGAGCACCAGCATCAATCGACATAAACGGGCACGGGGGGAGGATGCTCGAGAACACTACCTCCCCTATATAAGTTATTTGTCCGATTCTCAAGCAGCCGAAGTCTGGTCATCGAATCGGGTCAAAGACCACAACTTCCGACTTTACCCACAATGCAAGTCATCGAATCGAACATCGGCCCCCGAGTCGGACTCCATGCGTATGTCAGGTCATCGGACCCAAATTCCGCCTTCCTGCGCATGGCGGGCCATCAATATCAACTCGGTCATCGGACCCAAACTCCGCCTTTTTGCGTATGGCACGCCTTCAAATCGGTCATCGGACCCAAATTCCGCCTTCCTGTGCATGGCGGGCCATCAACATCAACTCGGTCATCGGACCCAAATTCCGCCTTTCTGCGCATGGCACGCCATCAACTCGGTCATCGGACCCAAATTCCGCCTTCCTGCGCATGGCAGGTCATCGGACACAAATTCAGACCTCGCCAATATGCCTACGTATCGAATCGGTCATCGGACCCAACTTCCGACTTCATCCATACTGTAGGGTCTTTGAGGTTGGCGCGGTGCGCTCAACCCAGGGAGTCGACCCATCGAAGCATACACCTCCCCTATATAAGCTATTTGTCCGATTCCCACACCTGTGTAGTTTGCACCTCTGACCAGGACATCGACCCCAACTTCCGAACTCGACTGCAACGACGGCACCAGCGCCTTGGTGCGCACCTTGCGACGCACAGTCCCAACATTCGCCTTCCTGCACATGGCAGGTCATCGGACCCAAATTCCGACCTCGCGAGTATGCCTACATATCGAATCGGTCATCGGACCCAACTTCCGACTTCATCCATACCGTAGGGTCTTTGAGGTTGGCGCGGTGCGCTCAACCCGGGGAGTCGACCCAACGAAGCATACACCTCCCCTATATAAGCTATTTGTCCGATTCCCACACCTGTGTAGTTTGCACCTCCGATCAAGACATCGACCCCAACTTCCGAACTCGCCTCCAACGACCGAACCAGCGCCTTGGTGCGCACCTTGCAACGCACAGTGCCAACATTCGCCTTCCTGCACGTGGCAGGTCATCGGACCCAAATTCCGACCTCGCGAGTATGCCTACATATCGAATCGGTCATCGGACCCAACTTCCGACTTCATCCATACCGTAGGGTCTTTGAGGTTGGCGCGGTGCGCTCAACCCGGGGAGTCGACCCAACGAAGCATACACCTCCCCTATATAAGCTATTTGTCCGATTCCCACACCTGTGTAGCTTGCACCTCCGATCAGGACATCGACCCCAACTTCCGAACTCGACTAAAAAGACCGCACCAGCGCCTTGGTGTGCACCTTGCAACGCACAGTGTCAACATTCGCCTTCCTGCACATGGCAGGTCATCGGACCCAAATTCCGACCTCATGAGCATACCTACTAATCGAATTGGTCATCGGACCCAACTTCCGACTTCATCCATACCGTAGGGTCTTTGAGGTTGGCGCGGTGCGCTCAACCTGGGGAGTCGACCCATCGAAGCATACACCTCCCCTATATAAGCTATTTGTCCGATTCCGACACCTGTGTAGTTTGCACCTCCGCTCAGGACATCGACCCCAACTTCCGAACTCGCCTGCAACGACCGAACCAGCGCCTTGGTGCGCACCAAAAGTGCGCACTTTTGGAGGGCACTTTTGTGCGCTCCAAAGGTGCGCACTTTTGGAGGGCACTTTTCTGCGCTCCAAAGGTGCGCACTTTTGGAGGGCACTTTTTGGAGGGCACTTTTCTGCGCTCCAAAGGTGCGCACTTTTGGAGGGCACTTTTTGGAGGGCACTTTTCTGCGCTCCAAAGGTGCGCACTTTTGGAGGGCACTTTTTGGAGGGCACTTTTCTGCGCTCCAAAGGTGCGCACTTTTGGAGGGCACTTTTTGGAGGGCACTTTTCTGCGCTCCAAAGGTGCGCACTTTTGGAGGGCACTTTTTGGAGGGCACTTTTCTGCGCTCCAAAGGTGCGCACTTTTGGAGGGCACTTTTCTGCGCTCCAAAGGTGCGCACTTTTGGAGGGCACTTTTTGGAGGGCACTTTTCTGCGCTCCAAAGGTGCGCACTTTTGGAGGGCACTTTTCTGCGCTCCAAAGGTGCGCACTTTTGGAGGGCACTTTTTGGAGGGCACTTTTCTGCGCTCCAAAGGTGCGCACTTTTGGAGGGCACTTTTGTGCACTCCAAAGGTGCGCACTTTTGGAGGGCACTTTTCCTGTGCTCCAAAGGTGCACACCTAGGTGAGCACCTTCGACCACACCTTGTAGCACACCAAACTCTGACTTTCGACTTCATCCGCAATGCAGGGTCTTTGAGGTTGGCGCAATGCGCACAACCAGGGGAGTCGACCCATCAAACCCAACACCTCCCCTATATAAGCTATTTGTCTGATTCTCATACATGCGTAGCCTGCAGGAGCAATTAGGACATCGACCCCAACTTTCGGCTTCTAAACGAAAACAAGGTCTTTGAGGTTGGTGTAATGCGAACAACTAGGGGAGTCAACCCATCAAACCCAACACCTCCCCTATATAAGCTATTTGTCTGATTCTCATACATGTGTAGTCTACAGGAGCAATTAGGACATCGACCCCAACTTTTGACTTCTTAACGAAAACAAGGTCTTTGAGGTTGACGTAATGCGCACAACCAGGGGAGTCGACCCATCAAACCCAACACCTCCCCTATATAAGCTATTTGTCCGATTCTCATACATGTGTAGCCTGCAGGAGCCATTAGGACATTGACCCCAACTTTTGACTTCTTAACGAAAACAAGGTCTTTGAGGTTGGCGTAATGCGCACAACCAAGGGAGTTGACCCATCAAACCCAACACCTCCCCTATATAAGCTATTTGTCTGATTCTCATACATGTGTAGCCTGCAACAACGATTAGGACATCCACCCCAACTTCTGAATTCGTCTGCGTTGACCGCACCAAAGGTGCACGCCTTGGTGCTCACCAAAATCCGACTTCCGACTTCTTCTGCTATGCGGGGTCTTTGAGGTTGGCGCAGTGCGCACAACCAGGGGAGTCAACCCACCGAATGCAACACCTCCCCTATATAAGCTATTTGTCTGATTCTCATACATGCGTAGACTGCAGCAATGATTAGGACATCCACCCCAACTTTTGACTTCTTAAACAAGACAGGGTCTTTGAAGTTGGTGCAGTGCACACAACCAGGGGAGTCGACCCATCAAACGCAACACCTCCCCTATATAAAGCTATTTGTCCGATTCTCATACGTGTAGTCTGCAGCAGCGATTAGGACATCGACCCCAACTTCCGAATTCGTTTGCATTGACCGCACCAAAGGTGCACGCCTTGGTGTGCACCCTGGAGTGCACTTTGGTGCTCACCTCGGTGCACACTTTGGTGTGCACCTCGGTGTGCACCAAAGGTGCGCACCTTGGAGCGCACCAAAGGTGTACACTTTGGAGCGCACCACATAGGGTCTTTGAGAGGTTGGCGCAGTGCGCACACCAAGGTGGGTGTTGAGGTGCGTGCCGAGGTGGGTGGGTGCTAGGGTGCGCTCCATGGTGGGTGCCAGGGTGGGTGCGTGCTAGGGTGGATTCCAAAGAGGGTCATAGGGTGGGTGCCAAGGTGGGTTGGTGATATAGTGGGTTCAAAGGTGGGTACTAGGGTGGGTTCCAAGGTGGGTCACAAGTTGGGTGCCAGGATGCGTGGGTGTTAGGTTGGGTGCCAAGGTGGGCTCCTGCGTGGGTGGGTGCTAGGGTGGGTTTCAAGGTGGACGCGAGGGCGGGTGCCAAGGTGGGTAACAAGTTGGGTGTTAGGATGGGTGAGTGCTAGAGTGGGTGCCAAGGTGGGTGGGTGCTAAGGTGGATGCCAAGGTGGTTCACAGGGTGGGTGGGTTCTAGGGTGAGTTCCAAGGTGGGTCACAGGTTCAGTGCTAGGGTGGGTGTCAAGGCGGGTGTCGAGGTGCCTGGGTGCTAGGGTGTGGATGCCAATGTGGGTCATAGGGTGGGTACTAGGGTGGGCTGCAATGTGGGTGCCAAGGTGGGTAACATGCTCGGTGGGTTCTAAATTGGGTGCCAGGGTGGGTGTGCACCCACCTTGCCCGAGGTGGGTGCCAAGGTGCCAGTGTGGGTGGGTGCTAAGGTGGATGCCAAGGTGGGTGAGAAGGTGGGTGATAGGTTGAGTGGTAGGATGGGTGGGTGCCAAGATGGGTCACAGGGTGGGTGCAAGGGTGGGTAGGTGCTAGGGTTGGTGTCAGGGTGGGTGGGTGCTAGGTTGGGTTCCAAGGTGGGTGCGAGGGTGAGTGTCAAGGTGGGTCACAGGTTAGGTGCTAGGATGGGTGAGTGCTAGGGTGCAAAGGTGCCAGGGTGGGTGCTAGGATGGGTCGATGCTAGGGTGAGTGGCAAGGTGGGTCCACAAGTGTCAAGGTGGGTGCCGAGGTGGGTGCCAAGTCGGCGACTGCTATGGTGGATGCCAAGGTGGGTCACGGGGTGGGTGCCAAGTTGCTAGGTTGGGTTCCAAGGTGGGTGCCAACGTGGGTGCTAGGGTGCGTGGGTTAAAGGGTGTGTCACAACGTGGGTGCCAGGATGGGTGCGCACCCACACTGGCCAAGACGGGTGCGGGTGCAAGGTTGGGTTCCAAGCCCGGTCACAGGCTGGGTGCTAGGATGGGTGGGTGCCAAGGTGGGCACCAGGGTGGGTGCACCCACCCTGGCCAAGGTGGGTCACGGGGTGGGTCCTAGGGTGGGTAACGGGGTGGGTACTAAGGTGCGTGCCAAGGTGGGTCATAGGGTGGGTGCCAAGGTGGGCACCAGGGTGGGTGTGCACCAACCCTAGCCAGGGTAGGTCACGGGGTGGTTGTCGGGGTGGGCGTCAAGGAGCCAAGGTGGGTGGCAAGTAGCCAAGTTGCGTGCCAAGGTGGGTGTCGGGGTGGGTGCCAAGGATCCAAGGTGGGTGCCAAGGAACCAAGGTGGGTGTCTGGGTGGGTGCCGAGGTGGGAGCCAGGGTGGGTCCCAAGGTGAGTGCAAAGGTGGGTGCCAGGGTCAAGGTGAGTGCCAATGTGGGTTCCAAGGTGCCAGGGTCAGGGTGAGTGCCAATGTGGGTTCAAAGGTGCTAAGTTGGGTGCGAGGTTGGGTGCGAGGGTGGGTGGGTGCCAAGGTGTGCTAGGTGGAAGCCCGGGTGGGTCGGCATCCCATGGGTGTCGAGTTGGGTGCCTGATGGGTGCTTCTTGTCAAGTTTTAGTCGTCGGGACTCATTTCGAGCCTTAGAGGTCGTTTCTTGTCCGGTTGCCCTGTCTTCGACCTGGGAACCCAATTTTGGTCCTCGGGTCCCATTTTTTTTTGTCTCGCATCCCACTTTTGGCCTGTGGCCTTTTCGGGGTCGATTCTCGTTTTGGGCATCAGAGCATGTTTCTTCTCCTAAAACCCAATATTTGTTTATTAAGTCTCGGAACACATTTTTGTTCTCGTGGACCCATCATGGGTCTTGGAACGCATTTGTGGTCCTTGGGTCCCATTTTGCATCCCGAAACTTGTGTTTTGGTGCTTGATCCCTATTTTGGGTGCCCACCTTGCACCAAGTGCGCACCCGGGGCAAACCGAGCGCCTTGGTGCACCGGGGCAAGATCGAGCGTGCACCCGAGGCGCCCCGAACATGCACCAAGGTGCACTCGGCCCACATGTGAGCGCAGGTCGTTGCGCCCGAGGTGGTGTGTGGGCACCGCGTTGCAGACGGGACACTGCACGCACACGACGCCCCCTCCAGGTGCACGCACGTAGGCCGGGCCGGGTGCACACCCGACGCCCTAGCAAGGTGCGCGCACCCGGGCAGGGCTCACACTTGGCGAACGGGGCGCACTTCGCGAGGGAGGGTGTGCACCTCGACGGGCGTGGGTGGCCGGGGTGGATTCGCACGTGGGTCGCGGTTTGCTAAGTACACACTGCGACAAGCTCATAACGGGTGCGATCATACCAGCATTAGTGCACCGGATCCCATCAGAACTCCGCAGTTAAGCGCGCTTGGGCCGGAGTAGTACTGGGATGGGTGACCTCCCGGGAAGTCCCGGTGTTGCACCCTTTTTTAGTTTTTCGCCGGGCGTCGCAATGCTATTTGAATAAACCTTTTGCCCGTTTGCGTTCTCGTCGGGGCCGGGCCGGGCCGGGGTGCGCTGCCCGCACTACCGCGCGCGCGGGGGCGACACCGAGCGCGCACCCGAGGCACCCCGAGCACACAGGCCACGGTGCAACCCGGGCGTTGTGCGCGCACCCCGGTGCGCCCGAGGTGCTGCGCGCGCACCCAGGTGAAATCGGTGTGCACCTCGGCCAGTGCGCGCTCGGTCGAGTCGCGCACGTTGGCCAAGGTGCACGGTGATGTTTCTTACTCTAAGGTTCCGCACCAGACGCCCGGGACAGGTGAGCGAAGCTGGGCGGGGCCGGGTGCGCGGCCGGGGCAGGTGCACGCAGCTGGAGAGAGCTTTGGAGCACACTTCGGAGCGCACCAATGATGCGCTCCATTCAAAAGTTTCCTGAAAAGGCAAAAAAAGTTGAGATTATAGAATTTCCCACTTGAGAGATTGTAAAAAAAAAAAATTTAAAATGAAGGAAACGCGGGTGCCAAGGTGTGCGCAGCCCAGCCAAGGTGTGCGCACCAAGGCGCCCACCCTGGCGAAGGTGCACGCAAGGTGCGCACCCGAGGCAAACCGGACAATTAACCCAACTTTCGACTTCGCGCGCACCTTGGAGCGCACTTCGGAGCGCTCCTTGGTGCGCACCAATCTTGGGCACCTCGGAGTGCACCATGGCGCCCACCAAGGTGCGCACCCGGGGCAAACCGAGCTCCGACTTCGTGCGCACCTTGGAGCGCACGAAAGGTGCGCACCATGGCGCCCACCAAGGTGCGCAGCCCAGCCAAGGCGTGCGCATCAAGGTGCGCACCCTGGCGAAGGTGCGCACCCGGGGCAAACCGAGCTCCGACTTCGTGCGCACCTTGGAGCGCACAAAAGGTGCGCAACCCAGCCAAGGTGTGCGCACCCCGGTCAAACCGAGCTCCGAATCGTGCGCACCAGAGGTGCACGCCATCGTGCGCACCTTGGAGCACACTTCGGAGCCCTCCTTGGTGCGCGCCGATGTTGCGCACCTCGGAGCGCACCCGGGGAAAACAATGCAATTAACCCGACTTTCGACTTCGTGGGCACCTCGGAGCGCTCTCGGGTTCGCACCTCGGAGCACACCGAGGTGCGCACCTTTGATGCGCTGCCTTCACCAATTTCCAGAAAAGGCAAGAAAACATTGAGAAGGTGTGCGCACCGAGGTGCCCACCCTGGCGAAGGTGCACGCGAGGTGCGCACCCGGGGCAAACCGGGCTCCGACTTCGTGCACGCCGCACCTTGGAGCACACTTCGGAGCGCTCCTTGGTGCGCACCAGGGCGCGCAACCCAGCCGAGGTGCCCACCCCGGCGAAGGTGCACGCGAGGTGCGCACCCGGGGCAAACCGGGCTCCGACTTCGTGCACGCCATGGTGCCCACCGCGGCGAAGGTGCACGCGAGGTGCGCACCCGGGGCAAACCGGGCTCCGACTTCGTGCACGCCGCACCTTGGAGCACACTTCGGAGCGCTCCTTGGTGCGCACCATGGTGCCCACCAGGGCGCGCAACCCCGCCGAAGGTGCACGCGAGGTGCGCACCCGGGGCAAACCGGGCTCCGACTTCGTGCACGCCGCACCTTGGAGCACACTTCGGAGCGCTCCTTGGTGCGCACCATGGTGCCCACCAGGGCGCGCAACCCCGCCGAAGGTGCACGCGAGGTGCGCACCCGGGGCAAACCGGGCTCCGACTTCGTGCACGCCATGGTGCGCACCGCGGCGAAGGTGCGCACCCGGGGCAAACCGGGCTCCGACTTCGTGCACGCCGCACCTTGGAGCACACTTCGGAGCGCTCCTTGGTGCGCACCAGGGCGCGCAACCCAGCCGAGGTGCCCACCCCGGCGAAGGTGCACGCGAGGTGCGTACCCGGGGCAAACCGGGCTCCGACTTCGTGCACGCCGCACCTTGGAGCACACTTCGGAGCGCTCCTTGGTGCGCACCATGGTGCCCACCAGGCCG
>NW_026728872.1:430000-445000 GCF_030272615.1 Cryptomeria japonica
TGGGACGACTACCAGTGCCAACCCCTTATCCCGCGATGCGTCCGATACACAGATAGTTCCAAGGCGGCCGAGGAGCCTCACCGCATATCAATCGGGGTGCGAGGCGAGGGATGGGGCGGGAAGGCCCCAACGGCTAGACGGAAGAGGCTTCAGGGCCACCTCGGAATGGTCCAAGCATCGGACGCGCTTGGGGCGACTGCCAGTGCCAACCCCTTATCCCGCGATGCGTCCGATACACAGATGGTTCCAAGGCGGCCGAGGAGCCTCACCGCATAGCAATCGGGGGTGCGAGGCGAGGGATGGGGCGGGAAGGCCCCAACGGCTAGACGGAAGAGGCTTCAGGGCCGCCTAGGAATGGTCCAAGCATCGGACACGCTTGGGGCGACTACCAGTGACAGCCCCCTATCCCGCGATGCGTCCGATACGAAGATGGTTCCAAGGCGGCCGAGGAGCCTCACCGCATAGCAATCGGGGTGCGAGGTGGGGGATGCGGCGAGATGGCCCCAACGGCTAGACGGAAGAGGCCACAGGGCCGCGTCGGAATAGTCCAAGCATCGGACGCGCTTGGGGCGACTACCAGTGACAACCCCTTATCCCGCGATGCGTCCGATACGAAGATAGTTCCAAGGCGGCCGAGGAGCCTCACCGCATAGCAATCGGGGTGCGAGGTGGGGGATGCGGCGAGATGGCCCCAACGGCTAGACGGAAGAGGCTGCAGGGCCGCCTCGGAATAGTCCAAGCATCGGACGCGCTTGGGGCCACTACCAGTGACAACCCCTTATCCCGCAATGCGTCCGATACGAAGATAGTTCCAAGGCGGCCGAAGAGCCTCACCGCATAGCAATCGGGGTGCGAGGTGGGGGATGCGGCGAGATGGCCCCAACGGCTAGACGGAAGAGGCCACAGGGCCGCCTCGGAATAGTCCAAGCATCGGACGCGCTTGGGGCGACTACCAGTGACAACCCCTTATCCCGCGATGCGTCCGATACGAAGATAGTTCCCAGGCGGCCGAGGAGCCTCACCGCATAGCAATCGGGGTGCGAGGCGAGGGATGCGGCGAGATGGCCCCAAAGGCTAGACGGAAGAGGCTGCAGGGCTGCCTCGGAATAGTCCAAGCATCGGACGCGCTTGGGGCGACTACCACTGCCAACCCCTTATCCCGCGATGCGTCCGATACACAGATAGTTCCGAGGCGGCCGAGGAGGTGGGGGATGCAGCGAGATGGCCCCAACGGCTAGACGGAAGAGGCTGCAGGGCCGCCTCGGAATAGTCCAAGCATCGGACGCGCTTGGGGCGACTACCAGTGACAACCCCTTATCCCGCGATGCGTCCGATACACAGATAGTTCCGAGGCGGCCAAGGAGCCTCACCGCATAGCAATCGTGGTGCGAGGTGGGGGATGCGGCGAGATGGCCCCAACGGCTAGACGGAAGAGGCTGCAGGGCCGCCTCGGAATGGTCCAAGCATCGGATGCGCTTGGGGCGACTACCACTGCCAACCCCTTATCCCGCGATGCGTCCGATACACAGATAGTTCCAAGGCGGCCGAGGAGCCTCACAGCATAGCAATCAGGGTGCGAGGCGAGGGATGCGGCGAGAAAGCCCCAACGGCTAGAGGGAAGAGGCTTCAGGTCCGCCTCGGAATGGTCCAAGCATCGGACGCGCTTGGGGCGACTACCAGTGACAACCCCTTATCCCGCGACGCGTCCGATACACAGATAGTTCCAAGGCGGCCGAGGAGCCTCACCGCATAGCAATCGGGGTGCGAGGCGAGGGATGCGGCGAGAAGGACCCAACGGCTACACGGAAGAGGCTTCGGGGCCGCCTCGGAATGGTCCAAGCATCGGACGCGCTTGGGGCGACTACCAGTGACAACCCCTTATCCCGCGACGCGTCCGATACACAGATAGTTCCAAGGCGGCCGAGGAGCCTCACCGCATAGCAATCGGGGTGCGAGGCGAGGGATGCGGCGAGAAGGACCCAACGGCTACACGGAAGAGGCTTCGGGGCCGCCTCGGAATGGTCCAAGCATCGGACGCGCTTGGGGCGACTACCAGTGACAACCCCTTATCCCGCGACGCGTCCGATACACAGATAGTTCCAAGGCGGCCGAGGAGCCTCACCGCATAGCAATCGGGGTGCGAGGCGAGGGATGCGGCGAGAAGGACCCAACGGCTAGACGGAAGAGGCTTCGGGTCCGCCTCGGAATGGTCCAAGCATCGGACGCGCTTGGGGCGACTACCAGTGACAACCCCTTATCCCGCGACGCGTCCGATACACAGATAGTTCCAAGGCGGCCGAGGAGCCTCACCGCATAGCAATCGGGGTGCGAGGCGAGGGATGCGGCGAGAAGGACCCAACGGCTAGACGGAAGAGGCTTCGGGTCCGCCTCGGAATGGTCCAAGCATCGGACGCGCTTGGGGCGACTACCAGTGACAACCCCTTATCCCGCGACGCGTCCGATACACAGATAGTTCCAAGGCGGCCGAGGAGCCTCACCGCATAGCAATCGGGGTGCGAGGCGAGGGATGCGGCGAGAAGGACCCAACGGCTAGACGGAAGAGGCTTCGGGTCCGCCTCGGAATGGTCCAAGCATCGGACGCGCTTGGGGCCACTACCAGTGACAACCCCTTATCCCGCGACGCGTCCGATACACAGATAGTTCCGAGGCGGCCGAGGAGCCTCACCGCATAGCAATCGGGGTGCGAGGCGAAGGATGCGGCGAGAAGGACCCAACGGCTAGACGGAAGAGGCTTCGGGTCCGCCTCGGAATGGTCTAAGCATCGGACGCGCTTGGGGCGACTACCAGTGACAACCCCTTATCCCGCGACGCGTCCGATACACAGATAGTTCCAAGGCGGCCGAGGAGCCTCACCGCATAGCAATCGGGGTGCGAGGCGAGGGATGCGGCGAGAAGGACCCAACGGCTAGACGGAAGAGGCTTCAGGGCCGCCTCGGAATGGTCCAAGCATCGGACGCGCTTGGGGCGACTACCAATGACAACCCCTTATCCCGCGACGCGTCCGATACACAGATAGTTCCGAGGCGGCCGAGGAGCCTCACCGCATAGCAATCGGGGTGCGAGGCGAGGGATGCGGCGAGAAGGACCCAACGGCTAGACGGAAGAGGCTTCAGGGCCGCCTCGGAATGGTCCAAGCATCGGACGCGCTTGGGGCGACTACCAGTGACAACCCCTTATCCCGCGACGCGTCCGATACACAGATAGTTCCGAGGCGGCCGAGGAGCCTCACCGCATAGCAATCGGGGTGCGAGGCGAGGGATGCGGCGAGAAGGACCCAACGGCTAGACGGAAGAGGCTTCAGGGCCGCCTCGGAATGGTCCAAGCATCGGACGCGCTTGGGGCGACTACCGTTGCCAACCCCTTATCCCGCGATGCGTCTGATACACAGATAGTTCCGAGGCGGCCGAGGAGCCTCACCGCATAGCAATCGGGTTGCGAGGCAGATTATTGGGAAGGGAACCCCCTGGGATGCGGCTCAAGCAGTGCCCAAAGGGACTGGAATGCGGAATCACATCGAGAGACCCAAATGCTATACGAGGGCTCAAATCGAATTATCGATTTGGCCACGACATGGACGCATCGGAACGACTACCTTTGCCGAACCACTCGCAATTGCATCCATACCGAAACCAATAGACATTTCCGTTAGAGCCCTCGCATAGCATTCGGGAATCTCGCATGCCCCTCTAAATCGACCAATGCTGGCGCTCAATGAAAATCCGAGCGCTACCACCGTTCGAGCGCCAGCATTGGTCGAGTTAGAGGGGCACGGGGGAGAATGCTCCAGTCAACACCTCCCCTATATAAGTTATTTGTCCGATTCTCGCACAACCGTAGTCTGCCTCGTCGAATCAAACAACGGTCCCAGATTCCGACTTCCGTTCCGTAGAGACCCAAAAGCTAGATGGAGGCTCGCAAGAAAGAGAGTCGGCGCATAGCAATCGGGTTTCTCGAACGTTTAGGGACCGAGCTCACTTGCGGATAGGGCAAAATCCGCCAAGCAACCCAAAAGCTAGACGGGGGCTCGAATCGAATCGCCTAGGCGGCCACAACAACGACGTGTTGGATCGACTACCAGTGCCAAACCATTCAGCAAGACTAGTCTGTGTCGAGGCCGGATAGAGATTCTCAGAGAGCGCCCGCATAGCATTTAGGAGACCTGCCGCGTCCCTCACACTCGACAAATGGTGGTGCACGTTTATAAATCCGAGCGATCCCAACCCTTTCAAGCACCAACATCGGTCGAGATAGAGGGGCACGGAGGGGGCTGCGTGAGACAACACAGTCCCCTATATAAGTTATTTGTCCGATTCTCACACATCCGAAGAATGGTCATCAAATCGGACAACAGCCCAAACTTCCGACTTCCGTCCCAGAAAGCCCAAGAGCTATCTAAAACGTTCATGGCCGGAACTCGATCGCGGCTATACCAGTCCGCCAAGCAACCCAAAAGCTAGACTGGAGCTCTAGTCGAATCACCTCTGTGGCCATTGCAAGGACGTGTTGGAGCGACTACCATTGCCGAACCATTCCGCAGGTCGAGTCCATACCAAGGCCGCATAGAGATTCACGATGAGCTCCTGCATAGCAATCAGGAGACTTGCCGTGTCCATCACAATCGATAAATCCTGGTGCAAGATTTTTGCATCCGAGCGCTCCAACCAGTCGAGCACCAGCATCAATCGACATAAACGGGCACGGGGGGAGGATGCTCGAGAACACTACCTCCCCTATATAAGTTATTTGTCCGATTCTCAAGCAGCCGAAGTCTGGTCATCGAATCGGGTCAAAGACCACAACTTCCGACTTTACCCACAATGCAAGTCATCGAATCGAACATCGGCCCCCGAGTCGGACTCCATGCGTATGTCAGGTCATCGGACCCAAATTCCGCCTTCCTGCGCATGGCGGGCCATCAATATCAACTCGGTCATCGGACCCAAACTCCGCCTTTTTGCGTATGGCACGCCTTCAAATCGGTCATCGGACCCAAATTCCGCCTTCCTGTGCATGGCGGGCCATCAACATCAACTCGGTCATCGGACCCAAATTCCGCCTTTCTGCGCATGGCACGCCATCAACTCGGTCATCGGACCCAAATTCCGCCTTCCTGCGCATGGCAGGTCATCGGACACAAATTCAGACCTCGCCAATATGCCTACGTATCGAATCGGTCATCGGACCCAACTTCCGACTTCATCCATACTGTAGGGTCTTTGAGGTTGGCGCGGTGCGCTCAACCCAGGGAGTCGACCCATCGAAGCATACACCTCCCCTATATAAGCTATTTGTCCGATTCCCACACCTGTGTAGTTTGCACCTCTGACCAGGACATCGACCCCAACTTCCGAACTCGACTGCAACGACGGCACCAGCGCCTTGGTGCGCACCTTGCGACGCACAGTCCCAACATTCGCCTTCCTGCACATGGCAGGTCATCGGACCCAAATTCCGACCTCGCGAGTATGCCTACATATCGAATCGGTCATCGGACCCAACTTCCGACTTCATCCATACCGTAGGGTCTTTGAGGTTGGCGCGGTGCGCTCAACCCGGGGAGTCGACCCAACGAAGCATACACCTCCCCTATATAAGCTATTTGTCCGATTCCCACACCTGTGTAGTTTGCACCTCCGATCAAGACATCGACCCCAACTTCCGAACTCGCCTCCAACGACCGAACCAGCGCCTTGGTGCGCACCTTGCAACGCACAGTGCCAACATTCGCCTTCCTGCACGTGGCAGGTCATCGGACCCAAATTCCGACCTCGCGAGTATGCCTACATATCGAATCGGTCATCGGACCCAACTTCCGACTTCATCCATACCGTAGGGTCTTTGAGGTTGGCGCGGTGCGCTCAACCCGGGGAGTCGACCCAACGAAGCATACACCTCCCCTATATAAGCTATTTGTCCGATTCCCACACCTGTGTAGCTTGCACCTCCGATCAGGACATCGACCCCAACTTCCGAACTCGACTAAAAAGACCGCACCAGCGCCTTGGTGTGCACCTTGCAACGCACAGTGTCAACATTCGCCTTCCTGCACATGGCAGGTCATCGGACCCAAATTCCGACCTCATGAGCATACCTACTAATCGAATTGGTCATCGGACCCAACTTCCGACTTCATCCATACCGTAGGGTCTTTGAGGTTGGCGCGGTGCGCTCAACCTGGGGAGTCGACCCATCGAAGCATACACCTCCCCTATATAAGCTATTTGTCCGATTCCGACACCTGTGTAGTTTGCACCTCCGCTCAGGACATCGACCCCAACTTCCGAACTCGCCTGCAACGACCGAACCAGCGCCTTGGTGCGCACCAAAAGTGCGCACTTTTGGAGGGCACTTTTGTGCGCTCCAAAGGTGCGCACTTTTGGAGGGCACTTTTCTGCGCTCCAAAGGTGCGCACTTTTGGAGGGCACTTTTTGGAGGGCACTTTTCTGCGCTCCAAAGGTGCGCACTTTTGGAGGGCACTTTTTGGAGGGCACTTTTCTGCGCTCCAAAGGTGCGCACTTTTGGAGGGCACTTTTTGGAGGGCACTTTTCTGCGCTCCAAAGGTGCGCACTTTTGGAGGGCACTTTTTGGAGGGCACTTTTCTGCGCTCCAAAGGTGCGCACTTTTGGAGGGCACTTTTTGGAGGGCACTTTTCTGCGCTCCAAAGGTGCGCACTTTTGGAGGGCACTTTTCTGCGCTCCAAAGGTGCGCACTTTTGGAGGGCACTTTTTGGAGGGCACTTTTCTGCGCTCCAAAGGTGCGCACTTTTGGAGGGCACTTTTCTGCGCTCCAAAGGTGCGCACTTTTGGAGGGCACTTTTTGGAGGGCACTTTTCTGCGCTCCAAAGGTGCGCACTTTTGGAGGGCACTTTTGTGCACTCCAAAGGTGCGCACTTTTGGAGGGCACTTTTCCTGTGCTCCAAAGGTGCACACCTAGGTGAGCACCTTCGACCACACCTTGTAGCACACCAAACTCTGACTTTCGACTTCATCCGCAATGCAGGGTCTTTGAGGTTGGCGCAATGCGCACAACCAGGGGAGTCGACCCATCAAACCCAACACCTCCCCTATATAAGCTATTTGTCTGATTCTCATACATGCGTAGCCTGCAGGAGCAATTAGGACATCGACCCCAACTTTCGGCTTCTAAACGAAAACAAGGTCTTTGAGGTTGGTGTAATGCGAACAACTAGGGGAGTCAACCCATCAAACCCAACACCTCCCCTATATAAGCTATTTGTCTGATTCTCATACATGTGTAGTCTACAGGAGCAATTAGGACATCGACCCCAACTTTTGACTTCTTAACGAAAACAAGGTCTTTGAGGTTGACGTAATGCGCACAACCAGGGGAGTCGACCCATCAAACCCAACACCTCCCCTATATAAGCTATTTGTCCGATTCTCATACATGTGTAGCCTGCAGGAGCCATTAGGACATTGACCCCAACTTTTGACTTCTTAACGAAAACAAGGTCTTTGAGGTTGGCGTAATGCGCACAACCAAGGGAGTTGACCCATCAAACCCAACACCTCCCCTATATAAGCTATTTGTCTGATTCTCATACATGTGTAGCCTGCAACAACGATTAGGACATCCACCCCAACTTCTGAATTCGTCTGCGTTGACCGCACCAAAGGTGCACGCCTTGGTGCTCACCAAAATCCGACTTCCGACTTCTTCTGCTATGCGGGGTCTTTGAGGTTGGCGCAGTGCGCACAACCAGGGGAGTCAACCCACCGAATGCAACACCTCCCCTATATAAGCTATTTGTCTGATTCTCATACATGCGTAGACTGCAGCAATGATTAGGACATCCACCCCAACTTTTGACTTCTTAAACAAGACAGGGTCTTTGAAGTTGGTGCAGTGCACACAACCAGGGGAGTCGACCCATCAAACGCAACACCTCCCCTATATAAAGCTATTTGTCCGATTCTCATACGTGTAGTCTGCAGCAGCGATTAGGACATCGACCCCAACTTCCGAATTCGTTTGCATTGACCGCACCAAAGGTGCACGCCTTGGTGTGCACCCTGGAGTGCACTTTGGTGCTCACCTCGGTGCACACTTTGGTGTGCACCTCGGTGTGCACCAAAGGTGCGCACCTTGGAGCGCACCAAAGGTGTACACTTTGGAGCGCACCACATAGGGTCTTTGAGAGGTTGGCGCAGTGCGCACACCAAGGTGGGTGTTGAGGTGCGTGCCGAGGTGGGTGGGTGCTAGGGTGCGCTCCATGGTGGGTGCCAGGGTGGGTGCGTGCTAGGGTGGATTCCAAAGAGGGTCATAGGGTGGGTGCCAAGGTGGGTTGGTGATATAGTGGGTTCAAAGGTGGGTACTAGGGTGGGTTCCAAGGTGGGTCACAAGTTGGGTGCCAGGATGCGTGGGTGTTAGGTTGGGTGCCAAGGTGGGCTCCTGCGTGGGTGGGTGCTAGGGTGGGTTTCAAGGTGGACGCGAGGGCGGGTGCCAAGGTGGGTAACAAGTTGGGTGTTAGGATGGGTGAGTGCTAGAGTGGGTGCCAAGGTGGGTGGGTGCTAAGGTGGATGCCAAGGTGGTTCACAGGGTGGGTGGGTTCTAGGGTGAGTTCCAAGGTGGGTCACAGGTTCAGTGCTAGGGTGGGTGTCAAGGCGGGTGTCGAGGTGCCTGGGTGCTAGGGTGTGGATGCCAATGTGGGTCATAGGGTGGGTACTAGGGTGGGCTGCAATGTGGGTGCCAAGGTGGGTAACATGCTCGGTGGGTTCTAAATTGGGTGCCAGGGTGGGTGTGCACCCACCTTGCCCGAGGTGGGTGCCAAGGTGCCAGTGTGGGTGGGTGCTAAGGTGGATGCCAAGGTGGGTGAGAAGGTGGGTGATAGGTTGAGTGGTAGGATGGGTGGGTGCCAAGATGGGTCACAGGGTGGGTGCAAGGGTGGGTAGGTGCTAGGGTTGGTGTCAGGGTGGGTGGGTGCTAGGTTGGGTTCCAAGGTGGGTGCGAGGGTGAGTGTCAAGGTGGGTCACAGGTTAGGTGCTAGGATGGGTGAGTGCTAGGGTGCAAAGGTGCCAGGGTGGGTGCTAGGATGGGTCGATGCTAGGGTGAGTGGCAAGGTGGGTCCACAAGTGTCAAGGTGGGTGCCGAGGTGGGTGCCAAGTCGGCGACTGCTATGGTGGATGCCAAGGTGGGTCACGGGGTGGGTGCCAAGTTGCTAGGTTGGGTTCCAAGGTGGGTGCCAACGTGGGTGCTAGGGTGCGTGGGTTAAAGGGTGTGTCACAACGTGGGTGCCAGGATGGGTGCGCACCCACACTGGCCAAGACGGGTGCGGGTGCAAGGTTGGGTTCCAAGCCCGGTCACAGGCTGGGTGCTAGGATGGGTGGGTGCCAAGGTGGGCACCAGGGTGGGTGCACCCACCCTGGCCAAGGTGGGTCACGGGGTGGGTCCTAGGGTGGGTAACGGGGTGGGTACTAAGGTGCGTGCCAAGGTGGGTCATAGGGTGGGTGCCAAGGTGGGCACCAGGGTGGGTGTGCACCAACCCTAGCCAGGGTAGGTCACGGGGTGGTTGTCGGGGTGGGCGTCAAGGAGCCAAGGTGGGTGGCAAGTAGCCAAGTTGCGTGCCAAGGTGGGTGTCGGGGTGGGTGCCAAGGATCCAAGGTGGGTGCCAAGGAACCAAGGTGGGTGTCTGGGTGGGTGCCGAGGTGGGAGCCAGGGTGGGTCCCAAGGTGAGTGCAAAGGTGGGTGCCAGGGTCAAGGTGAGTGCCAATGTGGGTTCCAAGGTGCCAGGGTCAGGGTGAGTGCCAATGTGGGTTCAAAGGTGCTAAGTTGGGTGCGAGGTTGGGTGCGAGGGTGGGTGGGTGCCAAGGTGTGCTAGGTGGAAGCCCGGGTGGGTCGGCATCCCATGGGTGTCGAGTTGGGTGCCTGATGGGTGCTTCTTGTCAAGTTTTAGTCGTCGGGACTCATTTCGAGCCTTAGAGGTCGTTTCTTGTCCGGTTGCCCTGTCTTCGACCTGGGAACCCAATTTTGGTCCTCGGGTCCCATTTTTTTTTGTCTCGCATCCCACTTTTGGCCTGTGGCCTTTTCGGGGTCGATTCTCGTTTTGGGCATCAGAGCATGTTTCTTCTCCTAAAACCCAATATTTGTTTATTAAGTCTCGGAACACATTTTTGTTCTCGTGGACCCATCATGGGTCTTGGAACGCATTTGTGGTCCTTGGGTCCCATTTTGCATCCCGAAACTTGTGTTTTGGTGCTTGATCCCTATTTTGGGTGCCCACCTTGCACCAAGTGCGCACCCGGGGCAAACCGAGCGCCTTGGTGCACCAGGGCAAGATCGAGCGTGCACCCGAGGCGCCTCGAACATGCACCAAGGTGCACTCGGCCCACATGTGAGCGCAGGTCGTTGCGCCCGAGGTGGTGTGTGGGCACCGCGTTGCAGACGGGACACTGCACGCACACGACGCCCCCTCCAGGTGCACGCACGTAGGCCGGGCCGGGTGCACACCCGACGCCCTAGCAAGGTGCGCGCACCCGGGCAGGGCTCACACTTGGCGAACGGGGCGCACTTCGCGAGGGAGGGTGTGCACCTCGACGGGGGTGGGTGGCCGGGGTGGATTCGCACGTGGGTCGCGGTTTGCTAAGTACACACTGCGACAAGCTCATAACGGGTGCGATCATACCAGCGTTAGTGCACCGGATCCCATCAGAACTCCGCAGTTAAGCGCGCTTGGGCCGGAGTAGTACTGGGATGGGTGACCTCCCGGGAAGTCCCGGTGTTGCACCCTTTTTTAGTTTTTCGCCGGGCGTCGCAATGCTATTTGAATAAACCTTTTGCCCGTTTGCGTTCTCGTCGGGGCCGGGCCGGGCCGGGGTGCGCTGCCCGCACTACCGCGCGCGCGGGGGCGACACCGAGCGCGCACCCGAGGCGCCCCGAGCACACAGGCCACGGTGCAACCCGGGCGTTGTGCGCGCACCCCGGTGCGCCCGAGGTGCTGCGCGCGCACCCAGGTGAAATCGGTGTGCACCTCGGCCAGTGCGCGCTCGGTCGAGTCGCGCACGTTGGCCAAGGTGCACGGTGATGTTTCTTACTCTAAGGTTCCGCACCAGACGCCCGGGACAGGTGAGCGAAGCTGGGCGGGGCCGGGTGCGCGGCCGGGGCAGGTGCACGCAGCTGGAGAGAGCTTTGGAGCACACTTCGGAGCGCACCAATGATGCGCTCCATTCAAAAGTTTCCTGAAAAGGCAAAAAAAGTTGAGATTATAGAATTTCCCACTTGAGAGATTGTAAAAAAAAAAAATTTAAAATGAAGGAAACGCGGGTGCCAAGGTGTGCGCAGCCCAGCCAAGGTGTGCGCACCAAGGCGCCCACCCTGGCGAAGGTGCACGCAAGGTGCGCACCCGAGGCAAACCGGACAATTAACCCAACTTTCGACTTCGCGCGCACCTTGGAGCGCACTTCGGAGCGCTCCTTGGTGCGCACCAATCTTGGGCACCTCGGAGTGCACCATGGCGCCCACCAAGGTGCGCACCCGGGGCAAACCGAGCTCCGACTTCGTGCGCACCTTGGAGCGCACGAAAGGTGCGCACCATGGCGCCCACCAAGGTGCGCAGCCCAGCCAAGGCGTGCGCATCAAGGTGCGCACCCTGGCGAAGGTGCGCACCCGGGGCAAACCGAGCTCCGACTTCGTGCGCACCTTGGAGCGCACAAAAGGTGCGCAACCCAGCCAAGGTGTGCGCACCCCGGTCAAACCGAGCTCCGAATCGTGCGCACCAGAGGTGCACGCCATCGTGCGCACCTTGGAGCACACTTCGGAGCCCTCCTTGGTGCGCGCCGATGTTGCGCACCTCGGAGCGCACCCGGGGAAAACAATGCAATTAACCCGACTTTCGACTTCGTGGGCACCTCGGAGCGCTCTCGGGTTCGCACCTCGGAGCACACCGAGGTGCGCACCTTTGATGCGCTGCCTTCACCAATTTCCAGAAAAGGCAAGAAAACATTGAGAAGGTGTGCGCACCGAGGTGCCCACCCTGGCGAAGGTGCACGCGAGGTGCGCACCCGGGGCAAATCGGGCTCCGACTTCGTGCACGCCGCACCTTGGAGCACACTTCGGAGCGCTCCTTGGTGCGCACCAGGGCGCGCAACCCAGCCGAGGTGCCCACCCCGGCGAAGGTGCACGCGAGGTGCGCACCCGGGGCAAACCGGGCTCCGACTTCGTGCACGCCATGGTGCCCACCGCGGCGAAGGTGCACGCGAGGTGCGCACCCGGGGCAAACCGGGCTCCGACTTCGTGCACGCCGCACCTTGGAGCACACTTCGGAGCGCTCCTTGGTGCGCACCATGGTGCCCACCAGGGCGCGCAACCCCGCCGAAGGTGCACGCGAGGTGCGCACCCGGGGCAAACCGGGCTCCGACTTCGTGCACGCCGCACCTTGGAGCACACTTCGGAGCGCTCCTTGGTGCGCACCATGGTGCCCACCAGGGCGCGCAACCCCGCCGAAGGTGCACGCGAGGTGCGCACCCGGGGCAAACCGGGCTCCGACTTCGTGCACGCCATGGTGCGCACCGCGGCGAAGGTGCGCACCCGGGGCAAACCGGGCTCCGACTTCGTGCACGCCGCACCTTGGAGCACACTTCGGAGCGCTCCTTGGTGCGCACCAGGGCGCGCAACCCAGCCGAGGTGCCCACCCCGGTGAAGGTGCACGCGAGGTGCGTACCCGGGGCAAACCGGGCTCCGACTTCGTGCACGCCGCACCTTGGAGCACACTTCGGAGCGCTCCTTGGTGCGCACCATGGTGCCCACCAGGCCGCGCAACCCAGCCAAGGTGTGCGCACCAAGGTGCACGCGAGGTGCGCACCCGGGGCAAACCGGGGTCCGACTTCGTGCACGCCGCACCTTGGAGCACACATCGGGGCGCTCCCGGGTTCGCACCGGCGTTGCGCACCGTGGTGGGCACCTCGGAGCACACCAAGGTGGGCAGCGAGGTGCGCACCTTTGATGCGATGCCTTCACTAATTTCCATAAAAGGCAAAAAAAAAACGAGATTTTAAAATTTCCGTTTTGAAAGATAGTGAGAAAAAGGGAATGCTGGTGCCATCTTGAGCCCGCCCTGGTGCGCAGCCCAGCCAAGGTGTGCGCACCAAGGTGCCCACCCTGGCGAAGGTGCGCGCCCGGGCAATTAACCCAACTTCCAACTTCGCGCGCGCCAGGGTGGGAGCGCACCCAACAACCGGGCCTGGGAAGAGCCAATGCGAGAAACCCCACCAAACGCTCTGACAAAAAAAGAGGGGGCGCTCCAGTAACCCCGCTTCGGAGCGCACCCTGGGCAAACCCAGCCAAGGTGCCCACCCCGGCCAAGGTGCAGGCGAGGTGCGCACCCGGGGCAAACCGGGCTCCGACAACGTGCACGCCGCACCTTGGAGCACACTTCGTAGCGCTCCCGGGTGCGCACCTCAGAGCACACCAAGGTGGGCAGCGAGGTGCGCACCTTTGATGCGCTGCCTTCACTAATTTCCAGAAAAGGCAAAAAAAAAAGGAGATTTTAAAATTTCCGTTTTGAAAGATAGTGAAAAAAACGGAACGCGCGTGCCATCTTGAGCCCGCCCTGGTGCGCAGCCCAGGTAAGGTGCCCACCCTGGCAAAGGTGCGCACCCGGGCAATTAACCCTACTTCCGACTTCGTGCGCGCCAGGGTGGCAACCGGGCCTCGGAAGAGCCAATGCGAGAAACCCCACCAAACGCTCCGACAAAAAAAGAGGCGGCGCTCCAATAACCCCGCTTCGGAGCGCAGCCGGGGCAAACCCAGCCAAGGTGCCCACCCCGACGAAGGTGCACGCGAGGTGCGCACCCGGGGCAAACCGGGCTCCGACAACGTGCACGCAGCACCTTGGAGCACACTTCGAAGCACTCCCGGGTGCCCACCGGCGTTGCGCACCGTGGTGGGCAGCGAGGTGCGCACCTTTGATGCGCTGCCTTCACTAATTTCCAGAAAAAGGCAAAAAAAAATGAGATTTTAAAATTTCCGTTTTGAAAGATAGTGAAAAAAAAGGAACGCGGGTGCCATCTTGAGCCCGCCCTGGTGCGCAGCCCAGGCAAGGCATGCGCACCAAGGTGCCCACCCGAGGTGCACACCCGGGGCAAACCGGGCTCCGACTTCGTGCAGGCCGCACCTTGGAGCACACTTCGGAGCGCTCCTTGGTGCGCACCATGGTGCCCACCAGGGCGCGCAACCCAGCCAAGGTCTGCACACCAAGGTGCCCACCCCGGCGAAGGTGCACGCGAGGTGCGCACCCGGGGCAAACCGGGCTCCGACTTCGTGCACGCCATGGTGCCCACCGCGGCGAAGGTGCACGCGAGGTGCGCACCCGGGGCAAACCGGGCTCCGACTTCGTGCACGCCGCACCTTGGAGCACACTTCGGAGCGCTCCTTGGTGCGCACCATGGTGCCCACCAGGGCGCGCAACCCAGCCAAGGTGTGCGCACCAAGGTGCACGCGAGGTGCGCACCCGGGGCAAACCGGGGTCCGACTTCGTGCACGCCGCACCTTGGAGCACACATCGGAGCGCTCCCAGGTTCGCACCAGCGTTGCGCACCTTTGATGCGCTGCCTTCACTAATTTCCAGAAAAGGCAAAAAAAAACGAGATTTTAAAATTTCCGTTCTGAAAGATAGTGAAAAAAACGGAACGCGGGTGCCATCTTGAGCCCTTCCTGGTGCGCAGCCCAGGCAAGTTGTGCGCACCAAGGTGCCCACCCTGGCGGAGGTGCGCGCCCGGGGCAATCCGGGCTCCGACTTCGTGCACTGCATGGTGCCCACCAAGGCGCGCAACCCAGCCAAGGTGCCCACCGCAGCGAAGGTGCACGCGAGGTGCGCACCCGAGGTGCACACCCGGGGCAAACCGGGCTCCGACTTCGTGCACGCCGCACCTTGGAGCACACTTCAGAGCGCTCCTTGGTGCGCACCAGGGCGCGCAACCCAACCAAGGTCTGCACACCAAGGTGCTCACCCCGGCGAAGGTGCAC